>NC_052518.1:53276141-53381141 GCF_014356525.2 Nilaparvata lugens
TCCTTTAATGTAGCCGATGAAGATGATGATGATAAGAAGAAAGAAAAGATATTAATTTATATTTTAGATTATTGCATGTCAATGGCTAATCTTAATTAATGCGTGCGACGCTGGTGCTATACTGTATTATGTGAAAGACACACACTTTGTAATATTAACACTGTCAACTTTGTATGTATGTATTATCACTAGATTTGTCGCCACTTACCTTACTGCAGCAGCTGTCAACTTCGTGGTATTTTCACCTTTTATGTATGCAGCTGTCAACTAATGTATGTATTTTCAACTTTTTGTCAACTTTGTAAGATACGCTTGTTTTAGCTGCTGCTGCTGCTAAATTTGTATGTATCTAGTATTTTTAATAAACTGTGAACATGTATGTGCGTGTTTTCTTCATTCATAAACCGCTTGTAGTATACACACACACACACACACACACCACACACACACACACACACATCGCATGTAGCGATGTTAACAGCATAGTTGAACTGTAGACACGCATGTGTAAACAGCAAGCGCGCGCAGCAAGATTATTATTATGACGACAGCAAAAGAGTCAATAGCAATAGTTAACTTTGATAATCTAATTGTAGATACAAAACAAGTGGGCGGCAAAAATTGTCTAGATAGAAAAAAGCATGGTGAGTTTTTGCCAAGTTCAGCTAGAATTCTAATTTGCGGTGCATCAAATTGTGGAAAGACAAATGTACTGCTGAATTTAATATTTGGGCAGACACAAAAGCATAGATTGTGTGTACTTAATTCAAAGCTATGGCGCTATTTCAAAACATCATATCAGAGACAATGCAAATATGCTGATTATTTTAAAATGGATATGCACAATTTAAAATTAATATTTAGGATTTTGTTGGAACTGATATGACATTTGTTGCATTCAGAAATCTATGTTCACATGTATGGCAAAGCGGCGGAAATCATAGTTTTATTTCAATTTTCACTGAGTGTAAACCAGATGCTGGTAAATATCGTAATTGTCTTGGTAAGTATATTGATCCAAGTGTGTATAGCAGCAGCACCAATTGACTTGTGTCAATTCTCATCATTTGTTGTTGAGCCAGTGTAGGTGAAAGAACTAATTATCGTTCTACTACTAGCAATATGCGTAAAATTAAATTGAAAAGAAAAAAACAAAGAGGAGGGCGCCGGCGAGGACTAGTGCAACGTGATCATCATCGTCATACTAGTAAAGTAATTGACAGGATAAAAGGTTTGCGTAAGTCAATTATTAATAAACATAGATCATTAACTAGTATGATTAGGGAAAATGATTCGATTAGACAAAAATCATTAGAACCAATTATCAATCCACTAAAACAATTGAAAGATACACTTGTACAACATGCACACACTAGTAGCAGCAGCAGACTTAAAGAAGAATCAGAGGACGATGAGGAGGAGGAGGAGGAGGAGGAGGAGGAGGAGGAGGAGGAGGAGGAGGAGGAGAAAGATACGGCCAAGGAAATGGATGTGGATGAGGGTTTGAATAGATCTAATGTAAGTGATATTTTGAATAAAACAACAATAACAGTGGATTTTATTGATGAGTATATACGTGAATTTCATAATGAAAAAATGAATAATTGTATATCTTATGGTATATGTTATGATAGTAAAGTAAATGAATACTATATGGGTGTAAAGGATATTAGTATTGCCAATGGTTATTTAATTATCGACAATAATAATAAGTATCGTTTAACAGTTGGTTTGTGTGAACTTCTATTTAAAAAACAGCCTGACCAGAAACTGTACACAGAACGTGATTTAAGAAAATATCGTAATATATTGCAGCTTACCGCTGCTCATTTAGATAGACGCGGTTATGTAAAGAGAAATACAGGCTATAAATCACAAATTATTCAATCTTTATTTCCATCGAGTAGTAGTAGGAAAAGAAAAAGATCTAGGATTGATGATGCAGCGGCAGCAGCTGTTAGTGGTATGGGTTTTATAAGAAATGAATCTACTAGTCGACAGTATGTCTACTGGGATAATCCAAATGAACTGATAGACAGATTAGATATTCTGCTTTCATCACAGCAGGCAGGAAATAGATCGCATTCAGTTGAAATAGCTTCTATTATTGAAGAACTGAAAGAAAGTGGTATTATATTAGGTGGCAATGTTGCTGCTTTTAGTCGTTAGTATGTGTTTAACACTTGACAAGAATAGAGATGTCGGGCAGTAGCGCCACTGCAGTGAGTAGTACAATAGATCGATTTGGTAGGACACATCATGTGTTTAATACAACAGCACCATTAGTTTTAAACAGTGGTTGTGAATCATCAGCAGCAGCATCATCATCATCATCATCATTAGTGACAGCAAGTAGAGAATATTTAGACAGTAAACTACTTGAATTATCATCAAATATATTCAATAGACTTCAGTCTGATCCATTGTCACCGCTAGTTAACAGAGAATACTTGGACAGTAAATTGCTTGAAATATCATCAAATATATTCAATAAACTTCAGTCTGATCCATTGTCACCGCTAGTTAACAGAGAATACTTGGACAGTAAATTGCTTGAAATATCATCAAATATATTCAATAAACTTCAGTCTGATCCATTGTCGCCGCTAGTTAACAGAGAATACTTGGACAGTAAATTGCTTGAAATATCATCAAATATATTCACTAAACTACAGTCTGATCCATTGTGGTCGCCGTCGCTAGTTAACAGAGAATACTTGGATAGTAAATTAAAGGAAGTTTCAACTAGTATAATACAAAAACTACAGACTGATCAATCATCACCGCTAGTTAACAAAGAATACTTGGACAGTAAATTGCTTGAAATATCAACAAATATATTCACTAAATTGCAATCTGAATCATCTGATTTAGTAGATAGGAAATATTTAGACAGCAAATTACTTGCAATATCAACTAGTATATTCCAAAAACTACAGTCTGATTTAATTACTAAAAAAGTGTTTGAAAGTAAATTGCATTCAATGACTGATATATTGAAGGAGATAGCACAACAAAAACAGTATTTCGATTCACATTTGAAAACATTGTCTAAATCAATTAGTGATGATATTGAGCATGTTAGTAGATCGTTGTTTGATCAGAAATCAGACGAATTGAAGACATTATGTGAACAACAAAGTAAAAACAATTGTTTAAAACATGTTGATACAGATTTGCTAGAAACTAAATTGAAAGAATTAAAAGACAATCTAATTGCACAAAATAAACTTAACTTTATTAACAGGCAAGATTATAATTTGAAAGTAGTTAATCTAGAATCAACATTCAATATTATGTTGGCTGAGGTGCAAAAGAAACTTGATGAAAAAAATTCAGCTTCTCACCAAAAGCTAAAAGATGACATTATGCAGATGATTATGAAAGGTGAAGATTTTCAGAAATATTTAAATGAACAGTTGTTCAACTTTTCATACTATTTGATTGCACAATATGTAAAAAAGAGGTACATCTTTGACATGAGTGAAGCTGTACAACATAATTTGAATTCTGATCAGGTGCAAGAGTTGTTTTTGAAAAGAATGTTCAGTGATAGGCGACCAAGCGATGCAGGAAAAAAAAGAAAAAAATATGACTGGGAAATAGATTAGTAGTAGTAGTGTAGTTTGAGAGATTTTAAAGATTTTAAATGTGGGGATATTTTTAATATGCAAATTAAGCAGGTGTTAACTGGGGCAGTCAGTTAACACCTGCTACAACAAAGATGGCCGCCGCCGCCGCTGGGGAACCGTTGGGGACACCTGCTACACTTCCTATTGGTTGGGGTGGTGGGGAAGGGGGACGCCATTTTGAACACACCCATGCTGGGTAGGGGAGATGGACACCTGCTACAATGGCCTCTTCCTATTGGTTGGGGTGGTGGGGGCACAACGCCATTTTGAACACGCCCTTGCTTCCTATTGGCTGGGGGCGGGGACAAAATGGCCGACTGGGGCTGGGGGGGTGGAGCAAAATGGCTGACTAGGGCAGGGGGGGTGGAGGGGGAATGGCTGACTAGGGCAGGGGGGGTGGAGGGGGGGGCGTGGCCACGCCCCGTGATTCCTATTGGCTGGGGGCGGGGCCAAAATGGCCGACTGGGGCTGGGGGGGTGGAGGGGGGAGGCAACACCCCTCGATTTCTATTGGATAGGCAGCTCTCTCAAAACCCCACTACTCACCACGAGCTGTTTTGGGACACCCACACAAGAATTTTATTGTTTTAGAGAGAACCCAAGAATTTGAAGAACGCATAGATGGGGGAGGGGGGTTAGTAACCCCACGAAATTCCAATTGAAGTGAAACTTAAGTATCCAAAACGATTTCAAGTACAAGCTTGTTCAAAAGTATAAACTTCAGTGAATCATCTTGAATGGAAATCGGTATTCAAAAGTCTGTATTTGATACTCTGTATCTTGAAAGTCTTAGAATTTCTCTGTATCTTTAAAAGTCTTACTTTCTCATTTGAGAATTGAAGAAAACTTGAAAAGACAAAGATATTGAAATATTGATATTTTAATCTATTGCAGCAGTCATCATAATATGATTATGAATATGAATTCTAATATTATGTGTGAGCTCTAATTATTAATGTTAATATTCAAAATCTTTCATATAATTATATTTTAATTGATAATTAACTGAAGAGTTATTGGAGAATTTGGAATAACAAAAGAAATGCAATTGCGAATATTTAATTGCAAAATCATCATGGAACTTCGTGGAGCATAACCTTGGATTATTGTCATAATAATAGATTGCAACATGTGTTTCATTTTATATCATAGAAAGTCTTCTTCCTCTTGATTTTGAGTAAAGATTCCAAATCAATAGAATATCATTCAAAAGGACATTGAAAATACTGATGAGGATGAATTCGGACAGCCGAACTGGACGGTAGCAGATAAGATAGCTCGTGCCGGCCTACCGACTCCGTAAACAAGTTAAAGGCTGCCTACTATTATTGTCTACACATTATTTCTTTTATAATAAGTCAATACTCTAGTGAGAATTTGTCGATTGTGACTAGGTTTCGAGTGAGTTTGTGATCTCTTGCTTTACTGTGTTTAAATTCTGTCGTTTGAGTGAAGAAACTTATTCGTTATATCGTCTGTATAATACTAGGTATTAAAATGAGTTGCTTCATGTGCAAGCAGCCTTTCAAAAACGTTCAGGACGTTGCAAAGTGTGCATCATGTGCTAATAAATTTCACCCAGGGTGCTGTCGAATACGCACGGTTGCGAAACTAAACGCCATGCTCGCGAGCGGAACATCATGGAGATGTGATCAGTGCTCTGGGACGACAACATCGAACACCACAGACACTGGGACAACACCATCCAACACCACTGAAGCCGATAGTGACACCGATGATACGTCCGTTAAGGGCATGTTGAAGAATATACAAAGTCAGATGGAGGTTAATAAAAATGAATCGTCGGCGAACTTTGCATCTCTTCATGAGGCGTTGGCGTCAATGAAAACTTCGTTCGACAGTCTTGAGAAGAAATTGTCACTAGTTGAGAGCGAGAATGTAAGTTTGAAGTCCCAGTGCAGCAAATTGAGGGTGGATAATAGCAAGCTGATTAAGGATATAAGTGATCTGAAGTGGGTGGCTATGGAAGCTGAACAATATTCAAAACTACGAAACATTGAGATCCAAGGAATTCCTGTCACGAAGGATGAGGACATATATGTTCTTCTGCGTGCGGTCGCTCAAGCTCTGAAGCTTAGTTATAAACCGGAAGATATATCGATAGCGCATCGACTGCCGCCCTCAAGAAACGGTTTTCCGCCGTCTATAATAGCTCAGTTTGTACGGCGTTCAATAAGGGCGGAATGGCTGAAGGCGGCTAGGACCATCAGGATAAAAGCGGTGGACGTATCGGCATCTTTAGGGACAACTCCTGTCTACGTGAATGAACACTTGACCAAGCACAACAAAGATCTTCTGAGGCAGGCAAAAAACAGCATCAAAGCAGGGAACCTAACACACGCATGGGTGAGGGATGGAAAGGTGTACGTGAGGAAGACGGCTGACTCGAGAGCGCGACGTTTATACTGGACGCTGGACGAACAGGATAGGCCGACAACCACCGCCTCCAACGCCAGTGCTAAGTGAAAGTGCCCAGGTTTTTTACCACAACTATAAAAGGTAGTGCAGTTGCTTGTCTTACTTTATCTTTTTTTTTCTTCATTTTATTTTTTTTTTTCAATTTTTTATGTTTATTTACAATATTTTTTTTTATGTACTTGGAATTCTTTTATATAAGCCAGTGAGCTATCTCTCTCATTCATAAATGAGACTAATAAAATGTATTGCTTTTAATATTTCTATGCTCAAATGCAGCTCTTATGAACTATTTCACTATCTTGAGCGTGAGCGAATCCTGAGAAACTCATTTGAGGACTTAAGACGCAGTTTTAGTCTAAATTTTTAAAACAAAATAATATTGATTTACATTTCAACTTATATTATTTTATAGTTTTGTGATGAGAATTATGGTAACAGGATAGGCTATGTATGAAATCATCAATAATATTATTTTATTAATGTGTTGCTATATTCACTAATTTCGTTATCGTTATCACTCTCGTCAACTGATTATAAAATAAATGCACAAGTTACATTATCTTTTAAACATATTTGCTTGATGTATTTCAGTAGTAAATGTCTTGATTTCATCTGTCTTGATCAGTAGGGCTTGAATCGAAATGCATCAATGGTGATTATGGATCAATATTTCTAGAGTTGTTTGTGCAACATTACGATACTGAGTCGATATCCTACATACTGTTTTATGCAAATCAGAACTAGTGTTGAATAGAATTAATATCATTGAAAATTAATAATATAACAGTTTCTGAACTATTAGCGCACGAGAAAAACGCTTTTAATATGCTTTTATTCTTAATTGAATAGCCAACTCATTGGAACTAATACTTCTGTTTTCAATCTGTTAGATTAGAGGATTAAACTACGGTATTTAGTTGACTCTCTTACAAGGAAATAAGAAGGTGCTTGATCCGATATCATCATTCTGGCCTTGCTTTTGTCAATAGTACAGCATAGATTATTTTAGGGAAGAGTTTGGTAAACAATATTGATGGAACTAATTGTAAGGTTTTCTCTCTCTTCTCTCATTCACTCACTCACTCACTCACTCTGTCTCTCACTCACTCGCTCACTATCACTCTCGCATTCTTTCTCCCGTTCAAGATATTCTGCTTGATAATTAGTTATGTCATAAAGAAAATAAGAATAGCTTTAGGCTGACCTCTCAAAAATGATTTTCGCTAAAAGATAAGATTGTGATCCACTGTAGTAGTCGTAGTTTGATTTTCATTTCTTATCAATTTCAGTATTAATGCTAACTACTTGCTTTCGAGCCTACTACTATTATTGACTTTTATCACCCCTATCAAAATTCAATACACTCAGTCTATGCATGAACTTCATCATCTCATATTCTATTACATCGGTGCCGGTGGGCTTGGCGTGTCTAATGTTCTGTTTGAGGACGATATGAGCGAAGTTCTTTCTAATTTCAGAAGAACAAAGGAATCTTCTTCTGTTTTTGCTAATAGAATCTTTGTATGCTCATGTATTTCTTACGTCATCTATCGTGTTTATGTGTTGTGTATGAATGTTGTACGAATGATTTGTGTGTGTGTCATCTTAATGATTGATGTTTTATCATCTATTAGTATGGAGCATAACCTTCGTTATTATACTATACAAAATGACTTCATCATTAGTAATGGTTGAAATTTGTGAATTTGTGGGGGACACCACTGATGTTAACACGTGCTTTCTAACAAACGGTGAAAACATCACAATTTTTCACCAAAATATCCGTAGTTTGAATAAAAATTTTGATTCATTTTTAATGTACCTTAGTTGCTGGAAAGTAAAGCCGGATGTAATTATCTTGACTGAAACCTGGTTTCAACCGATCGATGATACCAGCCCCTACAACATCGAAGGTTATGATAATTACTCTACCGGTAATGATGTAAGTAGGGCATCAGGTATTATCATTTTTGTCTCATCTAGCCGAGGTATTGTGTGTTCGCGGGAGGAATCAAAAATTGATGGTGCTGATTCAGTTTTACTGCACTTTAAAATTCTTAACTACAATTTCAGCATTTTGAGCTTGTACAGATGGCAGTTTGTTGGAATGGATGTTTTTCTGAATAGTTTTGGCCAATTTTTGGAGAGTGTAGGATGTAAGGGTGACTCAATGGTTCTGGGTGACATTAATATTAATATTAATGATATAAATAATCCTGGAGCTTTTGACTACTTGGAAATTTTGCATTCTAACGGTTATCAATCGCTCATAGATATTGATACCCGTGTAACAGATATGAGTTCAACTTGTATTGATCACATGTTCTTCAAGTCGAAATATAATAGGATAAAAGTTCGGAGTGCAGTGATTGAATCGCTCATTACTGACCACAGAGCGGTTTCAGCTTCATTGTCAATACCTGAATATAGAGACAGTGATGCTACTCCAGTAGTTCAAAATATAACAGATTTTAAGAAGTTAGCTGACTTATTGATGGAACACGACTGGACTAATTTATATGATTGTAACCTTGTTGATGGAAAGTTTTCCATATTCATGGATGTACTCCTCAACTATATAAATCAGTGCACTTACCAGCGCAAAAGTTCTTTAAAAAATAATAAGCACTTGAAACCATGGATGACAGATAGCATTTGCATTGCAATTAGAAATCGTGATAAACTTTACAAAAAACACAAGAAATATCCCCAAAATAATAATTATAAACATGATTTTTTAACTGCAAAGAGTAATATAAATAAATTGATAAAAGAACAAAAATATAAATACTTTTCAAAATTGAAGACTTTTCCTGTAAAGAAGCAGTGGGAGATCATCAATGATCATTGTGGTCAAGCTACTTCTAAAAAAAAGCCTATCCATCTGCATTGCGGAAATAGTGTTTTGATTGATGAAAAACTCATCACAAATAAATTCAATGAATATTTCATAAACATACCACAAGAAATAATTTCTTCTATACATGATCCAGATGAATTGATGAATGATATTATAATAGAAAATTCAAAACTATTAATTTCTGTAACTCTTTCTTTCTAAAACCCATAACTTTTTTTGAATTATTAACTGAAATAAATATATTGAAGAAAGGAAAGTCTCCGGGACCGGATAATATATCATCTAATTTAATAAAATCAATATCTTATGCAATAGTACCTATTTTGTGTCACATCTTTAATGCGAGCTTTTCAGAGGGTAAATTCCAACTAGACTCAAAACTGCAAAAGTGATCCCGATATTCAAAAGTGGATCTAATACAGAAATCTCAAATTACAGACCCATCTCATTACTCTCAGTTTTTTCAAAAATTTTTGAAAAACTTTTTAAAAAAAGAATAATATCCTTTTTCAGTAGAGTAAAGTTCTTTCATAGGGATCAATTTGGTTTCCAGGAGGGCTTAAGTACAGAGCAGGCGCTTAACAAGTTTATGGCAGATATCTATCACGGGATCAATACACCTCATAAGTACAGAACGTCAGGTCTATTCTTAGACATAAGAAAAGCATTTGACACTGTAGAGCACAATATCCTTTTGGAAAAGCTTCGTGCTGCTGGAATCCGTGGGGTGGCTAACATGTGGCTAAGATCATATTTGTCAGATCGCAAGCAATATGTTTCAATTTCTAACAGTGATAGTGATTTGGCAATGGTTAAATATGGTGTCCCACAAGGATCAGTTTTGGGTCCCATACTATTTTTAGTGTACATCAATGATTTATTTTCTCATACTTTTAATGGATCCATTACATCCTTTGCTGATGACACAGCCCTAGCATACTCAGCCAAAGACGAAAGAGAATTGCATAGAATGATTCAGCATGATCTATTTGATCTGCGATGTTGGTTTGATTGCAACAAATTAGCAATTAATGCAGCTAAAACCTCCTACATAAACTTCTCTTTGTCAGCAACTTTCTATTTCCCAGATCCTATTAAATACCATCAATTTGGATGTGATTCGGTGGGTTGTGACTGTGAAGTTATAAAACAATCAGAATCCGTCAAATATTTAGGATTGATTTTGGACCAGAGTTTAACTTGGGACTTTCACATAAGAAAAATAAAAAGGTACCTTCTATATTAGTAAAGACATTTTATCGATTAAGAGAGTTCTTCCCTGTATCTATTCTTCGTATGATGTATTTTGCTTTTTTCAATTGTAGGTTGGAGTATGGCATTTCTTGCTATGCTTCCACATTCATGTCACATTTTAAAAATCTTATAGTTCTACAAAAATCTGTCATTAGGGTCATTTATGGTGCTAGTAGACGGGCTCATACTTTCCCTATGTTTAAATCATTGGGGATTCTCCCTTTTAGATATATGTATGTGTTGAAAGTTCTATCCCTGTTTTATAAAATGAGTGGGGATAGATATTTGATGGAAAATATTGGACAAGACAGTTTGGTTACACGGCAAACTACACGAATGCTGGTGAGACTTCCCAAACCCAACTGTACCACCTTCCAAAGATGTTTCATTTTTCTGGGACCAAAATTTCACAATATCCTTCCTGAGGAAATAAGGAAACTAAAAATTTGCAAACAATTCATCCGTAAAACGAAGTGTTGGCTATGGCTTCATTCACCTTTGGAAATTGAAAATTTCTTCAGAGTGGTAAGCTAAGTAAATAAATTGTCATAAAACCTAAACATTTTTCTTCTTCTTCTCTCTTCTGTCTTAAATTCTTTTTTCTGCCTTAAAATACCTATTGGTCGATTTATAGGTGGTGGCTTCCTCCCCACTGTTCACATGAAGTTTATATCACTATGAGATATAAGTAACGAGGGGAATGCTCCGATGTGTCAATTGTCGAATATTGATGACTGTGTGAATGCGTGTGTGTATGTGTCATATCATTTTCATATGTCCCATTATTCAAACTCCTATTCACGGACAAGGGCTTTGCGGAAGCTCTTTTGTGAACAGTATTTTTGTTTGCATCGGTTCTCACATAAAATGTTAAGGTTCATTTCCACCATCAGTTACATTATTCCAAAATGTTGATATGAGTTGTGTACTTATAAGTTTAAAGTTAATTTCCACTGTATTATTGATACATTATTATATAGTACCAAATTGACCTTTCAGAAGTGCTTAGTATCTTTAAATTGTTAGTTATAGGTATCTGATGAGATTTTTTATTTTTATTTTGTTGTATTGCTGATGTAAACAATAAAACTTGAAACTTGAAACTGGATGTAATCTAAGTCGAAATTATGTTCTATCATGTTAGTCTATAATATCTATAGTATCTATTCACATACCACATATTGGTTGGTATTTACAATAGGCAAACAACTCAATGTGAAGAATTTAAGCTATTGAAAGGAAAAAATTAAAAGATTGAAATTATTGTTATGATAACACGGGTGAACGCACCCTTCCCCCCCACTGAATTGAGAAACTCTCCCACCCCCATGTAATATGCATCCCCTGGGCACCCTTGAAAATAATAATCATCCGTTGTAAAAGAATGGTGTGAATTTAAATTCAGTCGCACATTCATTTGAAAGGTTAGTGTGAGGAATTAAAAAATAAGTTGGTTGAGACCCTCAACTTGACCCTCAATTTGAAATGAAATATGAAACTAATAATTGCTTATATGATCAATAAACTAATTAATCAATCTCCAAATTAAAATGTTATATTGTTTAAATTTCACCAGATGATATCAAGTCGAAAAATTGAACTGAACTTCCTATGCATTACTGTATCAACTCGAACTAAGTTGATATTTTCCTTTAAAAGAAATTATTTAGCCTTAAAAATCGATTTGATGAATGATAAGGTGGGAAGAAATGCCATAGTAATCTATTAATTTATCCATCAAATGAATATTGATTGGTTATAGTTCACTTCCAATTGATAATTCCCCTAGATTAAAAACATCTTTTCCCACAAAACAGCTTTTCTGAGTTACTACAGTAATGATCTGATGTTGCACCAAGCTTTTGCTAGGAAAGAAATCTTGCTGTAGGAATCCATAGGGAAAATATAGTTTAGAGTTTCTATTGTTGGTAACACTGATCACACGGACTCGCGTGCGTGAGCATTAACTTGTTGCTGTGATAGTGTAGAACTATACAGCGCATGCGCAATGACGTCATTGATGCCGTCATTATACTAGGATTATTTCGACCAGTTTGCATGACTACTATTTTTATTTCGGCCTTCTGCGCATGAGCGGTGACGGCAAAATGACGTAGCATACTAAGACTATTTCGTACTAAGAATATTTCGGTTCACCGGTCAGGAATGCTTACCTTTACACCAAACTGACAATATCTGGATAGCAGCGCTCATTTTATACAAAACCATAGCGGCCAGCCAGTCTACAGATGGAATTTACTGAGATATTGCAATTATTCAAATGCTAAGGAATAAATTACTATTATTAATCAAAAATCCAAATTAAATATTAATAATGAATTATAAATTAAATTTAATCTCTGTTGTTTACCCTGTTGTCAATATTTGCAGTAACAGAAGTATTCGGGGTGGATTACAGCATTTTATTTGGATTTTCTTTTAATAATTAATATCGGGTGACCGAGCTTTGCTCTGGAGTGTGAAAGCATAGAAAGTTGTAACGAAAGATTGAATTTATAGTTTATATTTATTTATTCATTTTCTCAGTCGTACAATTATTTTTACAGTGATATGAGGAGGCACAACAGGCTTATGCCCAAAACTGTCACTTTTCAAATTTATACTACAGTCCAAATCAAAATCCAGGTTAAGCTACTATCACCAAAATAACAATTAATTCACACTTCTAAAAACAAACACATCATCAATAACAAATAGATATACTATGAATTCGATTTAGAATGATATGTTTGCTACAATATTTGTTAATATACTATGTATCACTAACAGCATGTAGTTACTATTCTCGACTTCCCGAAGTAAACATGTTTTCTAAAAAAAGAGGAATAAACGAAAATAAGTTTCTCTTGCTCAATGTTTCTTCTCGTGAGATCAGCTGGATGATCCCACACACATTATTCTAGAGAACTTTATTATATTCAAAATTCTCAATTTTCGAGTATATTAACCCTCCAGTAGACTACATTCAACACAGTAGAACCTCTATAATTTGTAGCTTATGGGACCAAGCGTTTAAGGCTCGGCGGGAAAGCCGGGCAAATTCAGAATCCATTAGCCATTCCTATAAAAAATAGGTTTGGCTAGAAGAAGTACAAAATCTCTGAAGAAGGCATGTGTGTTTGTGTGAGTGTGAAGAGTGAGAATGCTAGAGAGAGAGGATGTGTCAGTCTTTCGCTAACAGGGGAGAGAACTCTCCCCTAATGAAAAATCTATTCACAGTTACAGGCTTCCGTAACTAGTTGATTGTTGTAGGTTTAGGAACTGGCCTAAAAATGTTTATAGCCCTGCTGAAAAGTTTTGAGAACTAGACACTTACTGTGAGAAGATTCACTTTCTACTGTCAGCACTCCCTTATGAATAACATCTATGCTTCCCTTTCAGTCAATGCTGACCTACTCAGGTACTCTATAGTGTAGTTCATCTTCAACAGTCAGCATTCCTTATGAATTACATCAATGTTCCACCTTTAACTAATGCTGACAGTGTCTCACTTCAAAGCTGCTTGGTTGTGCGTCAGCGTACCTTTGAATAACATCAAAGCTCGTCACGTTCAACTAATGCTGACATTTTAGAGTGAATCTCACTATAGAACAGATTGGGTGAGTGTCAGCATACCTCGTGAATGGTATCGATGCTATTCCCGATCAATTAATGCTGACAGTTTAAGATGAATGCCACCATAGAGTAGCTCGGATGTGTGTCAGCATACCTCTGAATAGCATCAATGCTGTTCCCTTCTAACTAATGCTGACAGTTTATAGTGAATCTCTTAGATATAAGGTGAACATTATCGTTGAATAAAATGTAGAAACTTATAGAAACGTATAATGATTTTTATTTCTGCATGACCACTTGATCGTTTTTCTATAGAATACAGGTTATTAGTTAAATCATACAAACAAATAAAATATATTTCACTTCGAATTAATTATAAATTGATTTTGAATATCATGAATAAAAAAAATAGCCTACTGTTGATTTCAGTCATATAATGAATCTGCAATTCAAGGAGCAAATTGAGTTCATAGCATAATATAAAAAATAATAATATGATAATATCTATTAAACATAGGGCGGAATTCATCCAACTATTTCAAAATATTTGTTAATCAGTTTCACTAATATTTCATAATGATGGTAAGTTGATTAATTAATATTAAAGTATTAAAGTGATTTTTTAAAAGGAATAGGTCACCTACTTCACTTCCACTTTTTTATGGAGAGATAGATCTCAAGAAACTGCTGACCTTCGAAAAATACCAAACAATTCTTATGCAAACACAATACGGTATAGTAAGTTTACATAAATACCAGTAAATAGGTGTATTAAAAATACAAACATCAAAAGATGAAAAAAATTAACTACTAAGTCTAAAAAGTACTGTACAAGATTTTTTAGATATCATTCAAATTCAATTATAATAGTTGGATAACGATAAAAAAATTTATCACATTCAATAACAAATAAATTTCGAATTCGATTCTCTAATATAAATTATTCATGAACTGAATACTATTCATCAAAATAATAATTAGTCTACATTTGATCATTCACATCGAATAATCTGCAATCCAACAAGAGTATATTGAGTTCTTAGTTTTTGTATGATTGGATAATAATTGAACAATAATAGACTAATACATGACTAATAATACAATAATTTTTATGAGTGTTCGATATGGTACATATAATACAGATCGCGAAAAATAATCTAGTGTAACATAGTAGTGAATTAGTATTCTATAATATCGATAGGATAAACAATTGATATTGAAATACTGAAGGAACGAACTCAGAAATCTTCAAAAAAAGAATAGGTCACCTACTCCACATTCACATTCCATGAACAGATAAATCTAAAGAAACTTGCTGACCTTGGAATAATATGAAACAATTTCTATGTAAAAACACAATACGGTAGCCTATAGATTATAAAAACAATAATGAGTAGGTCTATTGAAAATACATAAGTTCATAGTTTATGTATGATTGGATAATACTGAAACAATAATAATACTAATACAGGACTGATAATAAAATATTTTTCATGAGTGTTCGATATGGTACATATAATACAGATCGCGAAAAATAAACTAGTGTAACATAGTAGTGAATTAGAATTCCATAATGTGGATAGGATTTCATTTCATTCCATAATTTCTTTATTCACAATTGATATTGAAATACTGAAAGAACTAACTCGAAAATCTTCAAAAAATGAATAGGTCACATTTCATGAACAGATAAATCTCAAGAAACTTGCTGACCTTTGAATAATATAAAACAATTTCTATATAAAAACACAATACAGTATCCTATAGCTCATAAAAACAATAATGAATAGGTATATTAAAAATACATACAATGATAACAAATTAGCAAATATTCTTACAATTTCCTTCTTTTCTCGGTTATTGCTTGCAAGATATATTGTGGTTCTCTTATTTCCATTTGTCTTCTATGTCTGGGATCAATCAACTCAGGGAGCAAACATGCATTATAAAACTTACAAAGCTTTGGAAATTATATTTTGTCCACTATCAGGTCAAGATGCCTTTACTTGTGAATTCTTTCTGTGAATAAGTTTCAAAAGGAAATGGAAGTGTACGGGCTATTGTTTACAGGGATAAAAAGCCCATGAAACGGCACCCCTCCAGACAACTGATGGCGGTCACGCACTGCTTGTGCGTGCGTATAAGGGTCTGTCAACATACTCTGTTTAACAACTCCATTTTTCAGTGGCTTGCAGACAAAAATCTCCTCCGCTAGATTCCATTTGAAACCCGTACGGATGTGTAGATTTTTATGGAAAAATTAATTTCATTAGAACTCATCAAAACGAATTCAAGTTGTGAGATGAATTTCCAAAAAATTCATAAAGAACGCCAGGAAAAAATCATAAAACTGGATGTGTGTCAGCATACCTCTGAATAGCATCAATGCTGTTCCCTTCTAACTAATGCTGACAGTTTAAAGTGAATCTCTTAGATATAAGGAGGATTAGCAGATTTATCCTGAAACGACCTTTCAACACCAATACTTTTCATGATTCTCCATTCACATAACCCTTCTCCACCCCGATTTTTCAATTTTCGACTTTTTATTCGGTTCTTATTCGCCATATTTTCCAGTTACTTTTGATAACTTTGAACACTATAACACATAGACCTACACACAAACACATGCGCACAGACACGATAGTTCCAAACTAACTGAGGAACACTTTTCAAACAGAAGTTGATCGAATTTGGCTTGTACTGAAGATGAGTGCTTTCGAGGGTCAACTGAAAATAATACTGATTATAGTTTGTCCACTCTCAGGTCAAGATGCCTTTACTTGTGAATTCTTTCTGTGAATAAGTTTCAAAAGGAAATGGAAGTGTACGGGCTATTGTTTACAGGGATACAAAGCCCATGCAATGGTACCCCTCCAGACAACTGATGGTGGTCACACACTGCTTGTGCGTGCGTGTAAGGGTCTGTCAACGTACTCAGTTTAACAACTCCATTTTCCAGTGACTTGCAGACGAAAATCTCCTTCGATAGATTCCATTTAAAAACCGTACGGATGTGTAGATTTTTATGAAAAAATTTATTTCATTAGAACTCATCAAAACAAATTCAAGTTGCGAGATGAATTTCCAAAATATTCATAAAGAACGCCAGGGAAAAATCATAAAACTTTCTCACTTAATAGATGAATTTAAACGTTCTCTCAGAAAATATTAATTTTCTACTTCGCAACTTAAATAGAGAATTAACATACCTTCAAAATGAGATATTGACTGGAACGTTCGGATGAAAATCAACCAAGTTATATGGAATCCCAATTAACATTACGCTTGTGGAGATAGTAATTGGACATGGTCCCTATCCCGCCGAGCCTTAATACGAATTTTGTTATATATCAAGCTCTGCAATATTGAGGCTGATAGAACAAAATACGAAAAAATTATATCATTGATACTGATCCCATCATTAACCATAATTAATTCATAATATAGCCTCTATGAATGGATATTAGAAAATATTGTTTAATATTAATTTGACATACTTGTAAAAGATTTCAGAGATCAATACAACTGTTCATGAGCATGTTCTTCAACCCAGTATGTCTCTAGTTATATTATTATATGTGAATTTATGGAACTTTTAAGTTCACTCCGTATGGGTAAATAATCCACAATCAGAATTCAAGATCCCTAAACTAATAATACCAATTACTATAACGTTATAGGTATTGCTATTACGAGTGTTGCATTATCTAATACGTGTAGGCTATGTTGAAAACAAACAATAGATATGCAGACAGACAATAACGGGAGTGAGTTGATGTAAAAGTTGCACATTAATCAGCTGAATTCATATTTTTCGGCGCATTAAGATAGTCTGTGTGATAATTCTCAAATAGCATTAGCTGTTATGAATAAATGGGTAAATTGTGGTAATTGCATGCAATTAATATTCCAGCTTAGTAATGATAAATCACAACAACCTTTTTTCCAATTCACTTCAATTTTCGGTGTCCTCATCACTGGAGTTATTAGTTACTGTAGCATAATTTTCGATGAACTCATTACTGGAGTTATCAGTTACTATAGCGTATTAGTGTATTTATCTTTATGGGAATACTAATTACAGTGTTTTTGATGGCAAAACTACGAATAATAGAGTTATTGAGAGGGTTCAGTGTACTCACTAATCTTGACAATTGAACTATTTCTGTTTCGTGTCAAGAAATTTACCAATGGTTCTATTATTTAGGCTTCAAATAAGGGGCGCGACAGTCGAGACCGACGACAGTCGAGGCGTGCGACAGTAGAGGACTTTTTTCCAGTCAGGAGTGTACGAAAATTGAAGAGTCCTCTACTGTTGCTTAACGCAGGCGACATTTGAGGACTCTTTTTTAGGAGTCCTCTGCGGTCGCAGGTCTCAACTGTCGGGGCTGTTCAAAAATTGAAGAGGCCTCAACTGTCGCCTAACGCAGGCGACATTTGAGGCCTCTTTTTCAGGAGTCTTCTACCGTCGCTGGCCTCGAATGTCGCAGGTCTCGACTGTCGGGCTTGTAGAAAAATTAGAGAGTCGCTTGCAGCAGACGACAGTTGAGGACACATCCTACTGCGATACCAGACTGTACCTGTACTAGTGGGTTTATAGTGCATCTTTATCTAGTGTATAATAGATGTTATGGAATACATTTTGTAATAATTATAACATCTGATTTTTGAAAACCAAATAATGGAAACTTCCTTCATGGAAAAAGCATATGAACTTCGAATGATCGTAGGGCTTATCTTTGAAGGATTTTCAGAATGAAAATAGGCCTATGACACTTGTCGGTATAAAGGCCATCTTTGTGAAGAATTACAGCTTAATCATTCAAGTATTTCAAGCGTGATGAGCTCACAGACAAACAGACAGACACCATCTCTTCTTATATATAGATAGAAGATAGATGGATGTATAGATTTGTCAATGAAGGAGGCATAATTGTTATCAGCTGTGCTAATAGTGAAGTTGTGACCATCGAGGCAGATCATGTCGGTGCGGAATTGAAAAGATTAAAGCATTTGTGTGCTGCAGGTCCATGATTCTCCGTTTGCACGATTGGATCAAGCTATCAGCTTCATTGCAAGCCACATCATTTGTTCCGGCTATAATAACCGCAAGGTCTCGCCTGCTCATCTTCGGTGACTTTTTCGAATTTCGCTCCTGGTTTCAACATATCGAAAACTTGATGATTACTCATTGACCGGGTTCTGTTAGCAACCTGCCTTCCTTGACTGTCCGAGAAACATCTTATTTTAACTTTTTATTATACGAATTCACGTTTGAATAACTAGGTTTCCGTGAGTTGGATTCATTCATAGATTGGCTGGTTCTATAGGATTTCCCACCTTGTTCAGTTGGATCTATAGCACTAACGGAAACATTCAATGTTTGAGAAGCCAAGTTATTATTTTCTCGCCCTAAAAAAGCACTCTTAATTTTTTCCTCCATCTCTACGCTATCTTCCCAACGACGCTGCCTCAACTCTATCAATTCGAGCTCTTTACCCTTCAATTCGTCGTGAAGATTTGAGCAATTTGCACATGTCATTTTAGTTTTTGTTTGAGTTGATACGTCAACCAAAGTCTTACATTCCACAGCTTCTACCCTATTCACTACAAGAATTTTATTTTCAGAATTTATCTTCAGCTCATTAATCAAATCCGAATTGGTGGCTTCTAGATATGCTATACGCGATTTTAAGGAATTTATTTCCTCTTCTGCCCTCTCTTCATTGTACAGAGAGTCTTCGAAACATTCCTTTCTTCTGTTTCTTTCTACCTCCAATTGTCTCGATAATTGTTTATTTTCTTCCGATAGGTTCTGAAGAAGAAGAAGAAGAAGAAGAGAAGGAGAAGAAGAAGAAGAAGAAGAAGAAGAAGAAGAAGAAGAAGAAGAAGAAGAAAAGAAGAAGAAGAAGAAGAAGAAGAAGAAAAGAGAAGAAGAAGAGAAGAAGAAGAAGAAGAAGAAGAAGAAAGAAGAAGAGAAGAAGAAGAAGAGAAGAAGAAGAAAGAAGAAGAAGAAGAAGAAGAAGAAGAAGAAGAAGAAGATGAAGAAGAAGAAGAAGAAAAAGAAGAAGAAGAAGAAGAAAAAGAAGGAGAAGAGGAGTAAGAAGAAGAAGCAGAAGAAGAAGAAGAAGAAGAAAAAGAAAAAGAAGAAAAAGAAGAAGATAGATTATCATGTTACTTTGGCCTGTGATCTGTATAAATTTAATGTCCTGTAACAACTAAAGGTGCGTCCACACATGCCGAACCGAGCCTCGATCCGCGCAGCAAACCGTGCATTCCTCCGAACATCTTGCCTTTCAACGAACATGAGCATATGTTTCATAATGTTAAAAATCAGCTGTTAATCATTCTCCGTACCGTACTCCGAACCATTCGCCGTGCCGCTTGCCTCTGTTCTAACTGCTCGCCTCACCTCACTCCGAACGCTGAACTTTTCAGCCAATCAGAGCCCTCGATTACAATTCGCCGTGCAGCTCGCTCCACAATATTTTGGCTATGCATCACAAGTGGAAAACATGCGAACATGAATACAGAAGTAAGGGCAATTTTTTATTTGATTGAATTCATGTTTTGAAGAATTCATTGTTACGAATGATAAATTGATAGGAGCTTTAAATATTTTCAAATTCAAATGAAATAACTTCTGAAAAAAATAATGATTTGATAAATACCAATATTGAATTATTGTTGACCAAATACTCAGTACATCGACAATTCATTCAACTAATTCTGTATTGATAAAATTATAATTAATTCCTCTATTGATAATCAATTTCATCAACTAACTGAAAAAAGTACTTCAAATTCCATGAATTTATTAATAGAATTATATGAATCTAAAGTGTAGGTCGTATCTAAATTCACAAAGAGTTTGGATTCTTGTTGGCAAGATAGATGTTACTCAATGCAGAAATCATTGATATTTTACTAAAAGATAGGATAGCATGAATAGTTCTCTTTCAGAGGGAGTTTTGACAACCCACAAAACTCATTTTTCATTTGAAGAAATAATATCAAAAAGGTGCATAGGACCTTACTTTTTTGTTCAGCTTGCCAAAATACCCCTCATTCAAATATTAAAATTTTCGACTAACTGTACAGTGAGTCAATCATTCTATCAAGGCTTGAATAATTTTGAAATTTTAATTAAATAAAAATGATAGAGAACAATAATTATTATCATGTAGATATCAACACCTTTATTTAAATACATATTAACTGCATGCGTTTTCATATTGCCGATACAGCATTGATAAAACTGTAGACGTTTATTTAGCAGTCTCAAAAAACTGTTCTAGCTGAAAAATTAATAATACATGCCACGTGTAGTAGGCTTATACATTGCATCAGGAAAACGAAGTTCAAAACTATGGTTTTCCTAAACATATGTTTTTGAGATAATTTCTTTGATGCAGCTGTTTCACATTCACCTTTATAAATTATACAGAGTTTGTGAAAATAAAAATATTTATTGATTACCAAAACAATACTATCATTATATTAATGATAATAATTATTCATTAGAACAATACTTTTATTATATCAATAATAATATATAAATATTATTAAATATATTTATCAATTAGGCTATCAGAACAATATTATTGAGGTTGAGTGGAATCAGGTAGAAAGCAATAATAAAACAGATGTTCTTTTATGAATCTCTATCATATTATTCTGTTATTCCCAATGATTACAACATATGTTAGAATATCACATGTCAATAAATAAATTATCTCATTTCCATATGGCACTCACCTTACCATGTTCATAACCTTACTTAATAGGATCCTTTTTCATCCTTTGAAACCCTTAGAGGCAAAATATCTCAAAATCCGTTCTTAGTGCGCGTCTAGCATGTTTGAAGAATATATTTGTGCAAAGTTTCAAGTCTGTAGGACAATGAGTTTGAGCTGTAGTGTGATTTTACATCAAAATTTTCGAAAAATGCCCTCTCCTGGACCCCCCTGTGCTCCTGATCGAAATTTTTCTGCATAGATCTAATTTTTTTTCGTAGCTGAATAAAAAAGTTCCTCATGACTTTGCTGTGCAATGAGCGGTTAGTACAAAGTACAAAATTTTGGGAGGGCCCCAGCTCTCTCAGGGGGGCAAATTTCTGAAAATCCTTTCTTAGTGGATGTTTTCAGGCTACCATAAACAATCGTGCAAAATTTCAAGTTTTTAGGCTCAGTAGTTTGGGCTGTGGTGTGATTCCAGTCTGTCGGGGCTTAGCCTTTTATAAGTATAGAGATTATTTCTATAGTTATTATATTACAAATTGCTTTTTCATATCATATACAGTTCAATAATTATTTTCTTAGTCTATATTATGTAAATTCATCTATAAAATGCCGTATTGTAAGCTATTGTATATAAGTGTATAAGCCAGTATATATTGTAATCATAAATAAAGTACTCAATCAATCAATAAATCAATCAATCTCTCTCTCCCCTCCGCTCATGTGTTAATGGAAAGGATATTTTAAATCCTTCTAAAAGAATCGACAATTATTTGTTGAAACACCGCCGATTTATTAAGTTACATCACAATTCTATTGTTATTCTAATTGCATTTCTATATTTATTCTAATTGATTAATTATTTATACTAGCATTAACTAATCTAATCTCTCTCACACACACACACACACGTTTCACTCTCTCTCACACGAGTTTTCCCTTTATTATAGTCAATTTGATGAATCATTGATTTGAAACAGAGCCACCGTTCTGTATTATTATTATTGTTAATAATAGTACTATTATTCTTATTCAAAGAAATACAACAATAGCATTCGAAATAGATATAGTCTTCATCTACTTTTTTCACACATCTCTTTCAACCTCCCTTCACCACCAACTTTCTTATCTAACTTATTTCAACTATCTATCTATCTTATTTTATTTTATTTTAACTATCCTCCAACTTATAGGAAATACTGACAAATTTTAGCAAATCACATTTCTCTTCCTTCTTCCATATCTTTTTTTTTCTTCTGTTTTTTCCTTTCTTTTTCATCCTCTAATTCTATTTTTTCTCAACTTTTCTGTTGAACTTCTTCATTATATCTTTTCCTTTTCTCAAATGCACTTTCACTTTTATATTTCCAGTGGATTGTTAGTGAAAACTATATCCATGATAACCTTTTCCAACGATAATGAACGGTTCAAACTTGGCCGATTTAAGTAGATATAGAAAAATATTGTATTATCGATCGAATACAAATTGCATTTCATCTTCAGACCGTTCATTCATTTTTACTTTCCTTGCCCTATTACCATAGGTAAGGAAAGTATTGCTTTCCGAAAAAAATTAAGGTACCTCAATTTCCAAATTTCTATACGTTTCAAGGTCCCTGAGTCCGAAAAAGTGGTTTTTGGGGATTGGTCTGTATGTGTGTGTGTGTGTGTGTGGTGTGTGTGTGTGGTGTGTGGTGTGTGTGTGTGTGTTGTGTGTGTGTGTGGTGTGTGTGTGTGGTGTGTGTGTGTGTGTGGTGTGTGTGTGTGGTGTGTGTGTGTGTGTTGTGTGTGTGTGTGTGTGTGTGTGTGTGTGTGTGTGTGTGTGTGTGTGTGTGTGTGTGTGTGTGTGTGTATGAGTGTATGTGCGTCTGTGTACACGATATCTCATCTCTCAGTTAACGGAATGACTTGAAATTTGGAACGTATAGTCCTTACACTATAAGGATCCGACACGAACAATTTCGATCAAATGCAATCCAAGATGGCGGCTAAAATGGCGAAAATGTTGTCAAAAACAGGGTTTTTCGCGATTTTCTCGAAAACGGCTCCAACGATTTTGATCAAATTCATACCTGAAATATTCATTGATACGCTCTATCAACTGCAACAAGTCCTATATCTGTAAAAATTTCAGGAGCTCCGCCCCATCTATGCAAAGTTTGATTTTAGATTCTCAATTATCAGCCTTCATATACAATTTAAACAAAAAATTTCAAGTGGAAAAGATTGAGCAGAAAATCTCTGCAATTGATGTTCAGTAACATTTTCACCTAAAATTGAAAATAAGCTTGAAACTCGAGAAAATGTGATTATTAAATTGCAAACTGTTGCAAACATTAAATCATACACTACGAAGAGATAGCAGACCTCGTGTGTCTCTAGCGTTATTGTCCTATCACCAGCTGTCTCATATCTTTGAATAGTAGATTTGAGATGCGCGAGAAAACTAGCGTCAGGTGATAAATTTTCATAACGGCAAGGAAAGTTGTGTGAGAGCGCCACACCAAATTTTTCAAATTGTACTGTAAAGAATTAATTGAAGCTAACTGTATCGTTGATATTATGAATAATTATGAACCAATGATCATGATGCTACAAAAATGATTACGCGACAGCTGCAGCCCTGAACTCTAGACTAACATTGAGATAGAAAGAAATGTACAACACTATTCATTCATTTATTTTGTATAGGAAAACTAAGGACCACAGTAATATTCATCATTTGACTATTATCATAAACGCTATCATTATTACTATTATTTACGTTGGTCTCCCGGTTTCGCCTCCAATACTCTTTCATCCTCGCATTCTGAGCGATTCGTCTTTCTAACGACCAAGTTTCAATTCTGGGTTCTTCTGGGAAAACATCAACTTTAAGCTGATTCCTTAGCCCTGCTCTGATTAGTAAATCTGCCTCTGTTATATTCAATTTTTGCATTTCCTTCTTAGACTCTAAAAACCAGTTCAATTTGGATCTCCCACTTATTTTCTTGGGGGGTTCATGGAAGTTATTCACAGTTCCATCACATGACAAATTAAGGGAAATGAGGATATTATTTTCCAAGAAATTTCTTTCTCTTTCTGGGTTATTGTAAACTGATGGTATAGAATAGCATTGTTCCTGACTTGCTATTTCTACCTGGAGAACTGACACCGAAACCCTTCACTTTACTGCTTCACTTAGTTTTACTGCTCCTACACATCTCGTTTATTGTTAGATGTCTCGGGAATTCCCCAGGTTAGTTAGCCACATTCTCAATGTCTGAGTTGATGTACAGTACAAATACATGTCTACTCTATCTGGATTATGAATTTCAATTTCAAATAATGATGAATTTATCATTGATGAATATGAATTCTCATCTCAATTGATAAGAACATTTATAAACCCATTCTAAAAAACAGATCTTACATTCCCTATAATCGCAATGACGTTTTTAGACTATTGAAATTGAAATTCATGATCCAGATAGAGTAGACAATGAAAATGTGGACTCAGACATTGAAAATGTGCCTAACTAACAGGATCAAGATTTATATTATCTGAGCTTATGTCACGACGACTCAGGTAACGTTTCTCTTCTCGAAATATGAGCAGACATGGTGAACTTGAAGACTGCACAATACCAATACAAATGAATCTATTCTGTTAACTGACAACATCAATCTAATCATTATTATACTTAGACTCAAAGAACTGCGAAGAACTGAGTTGTGTACTAAATGTAGATGTGACCTAAAATAACTTTAGGTCGAGTTATTTTTGGTCATTCTTGGTAAATTGAATAACTTTCTCAAAAATTGATATTTTCAAAAACATTTTGTTCTACTGGATCAACAATACCATGAAAAATCTATCCTCTAAATCTCATCGATTTATCTCTTACCGAGTGGGGGTGTAGCAATTTATGTGAAAGATGGTATCAAAACAAAAGTTTTAATCACATCTAAACAAGAGTATTGTTCCAGACCAGAGTTTATGCTACTTGAATTATCCTTATCTAGTAATGATAAATTACTCGTTGGTATCTGTTATCGCCCACCAAAAATAGGTCATTTCACAGATTTCGAAAATGCCTTGCTTTCTCTTATGCCTTGTTATAACCGTATACTAGTTATGGGGGATATGAACACCGACTTGAACATGACAAATCGTAACTTTGACTACTTTCAACTGACTACAATTTTCCAATGCCTAAACATGACTATTTTACCCCTTGATCCAACTCATCATACTAATGAATCAGAATCACTCATTGACCTTCTCATTGTTAGTGATCCCAATGAGGTTATTCAAGCAGGCCAAATCTCAGTCCCAGCTATTTCTAGACATGATTTGATCTACTGTGTACTTTCCCATAAGATACCCAAGCCAGAACAGAAAATTATCACTTATAGAGACTTCAAAAACTTTGATGAAGCCGCCTTCCTGACTGATGTGGCTCAGACTCAATGGCATCAAATTGAAGCATTACCCTCAGTTGATGACATGGTTAAGACTTTCGAGAATTGGAATTTGATTTTGTATGACAAACATGCACCCTATGTGACAAGGAGGATTAATAGAAAACGACGAGTACCGTGGATGACTGAAGACATCCTTAAGATGATGGGACGTAGAGACAAAGCACATAGAAAATTTAAAAAGACATTTGACTTGGACAGTTTGATAGAGTATAGGAGCCTTAGAAATAGGGCTAAACAGGAATTACGGAACTCAAAGATTAGGTACTTGAATTCGTTTATGACAAACAATAGACAAGACTCTAAATCACTTTGGCAGGGAATAAAAGAATTCGGGCTTGGCAAACAGAAATCGAATCCACAAATTGACTTACCATTGAATAATATAAATGACCATTTCGTTTCACACTCTAACCAACGCGACGAAGTTGTCATTGCTAATCATATAGATGATCTTGAAGAGCAGGTTACAAACTTAGATTTACCAATCACTGATCAATTTCATTTCCATCCAATCTCAGAAGAAGACACTTTCAGAGCAATTCAACGTATTCATAGTAATGCTACGGGTGTAGACAAAATTCCTATTAAATTTATCAAGAAGATGTTATTTGCTGTTTTACCAACCATTACATACATTTTCAACAAGTCACTTGAAGAAGGCATTTTCCCTGAAAACTGGAAGTTTGCTCTGGTTCGCCCTCTGAATAAAGTTCCATCACCCAATAAAGTTGAGGATTTGAGACCAATCAGTATTTTACCTGCATTGTCCAAAGTGCTAGAAAGACTCATTCATGCTCAAGTTGTAAAATTTCTAGACAACAATAGTAAGCTTCATAACTTTCAATCAGGCTTTAGAAAATTCCATTCAACTGAGACAGCTCTGCTTCGTGTCACTGATGATATAAGGTTAGCTATGGACCAAAGAAAATGCACCATCCTCACCCTATTTGATTTTTCTAAAGCATTCGATACTGTTGATCATACAGTCCTTCTGAATAAGTTGGCTATTCTTGGTTTCAGTCACAACTCGTTAGTTTGGTTTAAATCCTATCTATTAGGTAGGAAACAATGTGTATCTGTCGGTGACAAAAAGTCAACTTGGAAAAACGTTATGCATGGAGTACCACAAGGTTCAATTTTAGGCCCTCTCCTCTTCACTTTGTATGCTAATGACCTTTCTTCCATTATCAAATTCTCCAGTTTCCATACTTATGCAGACGACCTTCAAATCTATTTAAGCTGTCCATAACAAAAATTAATGAAACAGTTGGAATAATGAATCAGGATATCAATTCGATAGTGGAATGGACAAAGAAAAATGGCCTTAAGCTTAATCCCATCAAAACACAACCCATTATAATTGGATATTCTCGTCTTATAAACAATATTGACCTTGAATCGATTCACAAAATTAGTGTAGACGGTAATGACATTCCTTACTGTAGCTCAGTTAAAAATTTAGGCATTATTATGAATAATACTCTTGACTGGTCAGAACAAGTGAACAAAACTTGTAAAAAGGTATTCTCAGCCATGCATGCATTGAAGAAAATGCACAATATCCTCCCTAGAAACATTAAATTATTATTGGTTCAATCTCTCATCTTCCCACATTTAATGTATTGTAATTCTGTTCTTAATGATATGCAAGTCACTCTGAATGATAAACTACAGCGTTGCCAAAATTATTGTCTACGTTTCGTCTACTCTCTCCAACGCCATGATCATATCACCCCAGCCCACTTTGCTAGTTCAACATTGAAGCTTCCCGATCAGAGGCTTTTTCGAATAGTCAAACTTGTTAGAGATATCTTGAAATACGGTAATCCGAACTATTTTAAAGATGATTTCAAATTTGTCTCTGAAGGTAGGAGGATAGATGCTTCACATACTAGAACCGGAGAAAGTACTTTAAGGATACCCAATCATCGAACTACTATTTTCACAAAATCCTTGTTAGTCAGTGCCTGTTGTGCATGGAATACACTTCCTGTTTCTATCAGGTCTATCGAGAGCCGAGCGAGCTTCAACCTGACTTTAAAAAAACATATTTTGGAACAAATGACTGAAACTGTCCGGCCCTAGAGCGATCACATGACAACCATCCCTCACCCATTCCACCAATATAAACCTTTAAACAATGTTATAGAACGAATTGTATATATATATATATATATATATATATATTATATATATATATATTATATATATATATATATATTATATAAACTCATGTTATTTCAATTATCCACTGCATACTGCTGTATATTACTGAAATTTGATAACCCTGATCTACTTTCAGCCTACTTCATTTTATTAATCAATTATTTGATCTTATCTACCTATATAATTATTTTACTTTATCAATTTTCTGTTTTTTTTTCTCAATATTCATATTGATTAAAACTTTTACTATATTTCCATTAATAAATAAATCCTTAGTTTAAATAACGAAATTAACGTTTTGGTAGAGAGTTAGTGGGGAGGATATTTTTAATATTCTTCCCAAAGAATGGACATTGATATGTCCAAAGCTCCGCCAATTTTTGTAGATGCATAACAATATGATTATTATCTATAGTTATTATATTACAAATTGCTTTTTCATATCATATACAGTTCAATAGTTATTTTCTTAGTCTATATTATGTAAATTCATCTATAACTCTGCTGTATTGTAAGCTATTGTATATAAGTGTATAAGCCAGTATATATTGTAATCTACATAAATAAAGTACTCAATCAATCAATCAATCAATCAATTCTCCCATTTATAAATAAATCCTTAGTTTAGATAATGAAATTAACGTTTTGGTAGAGAGTTAGTGGGGAGGATATTTTTAATATTCTTTCCGAAGAATGGACATAGCTCCGCCAATTTATGTAGATGCATAACAATATAATTATTATCTATGGTTATTATATTACAAATTGCTTTTTCATATCATATACAGTTCGATAATTATTTTCTTAGTCTATATTATGTAAATTCATCTATAATTTTTCTGTATTGTAAGCTATTGTATATAAGTGTATAAGACAGTATATATTGTAATCTACATAAATAAAGTACTAAATCTAATCTAATCTAACCGAACTTGAAAATGTTCTGTCCCAAATATTAAAACTCTAAGCACTCATATCTCAGAATGTAATGATCAGAAAAAAATAATTTCTTGAGAAAACTTTTTCATTTTGATAGCTTCATGATATACAAATCGAAATACTTTGAAAAATATCACCAGTAAAAAGTTTATTTTCAGCCTTTGCACAGCCGTAGGCCTAAGTGCAGTTGAATCTATCCAAAAATACTATCAATACCGTTCCAACCTATTCCGCTTCATTATTTCCATACACTTAACT
Organism: Nilaparvata lugens; assembly: GCF_014356525.2. Taxonomy (NCBI): domain Eukaryota; kingdom Metazoa; phylum Arthropoda; class Insecta; order Hemiptera; family Delphacidae; genus Nilaparvata; species Nilaparvata lugens. The sequence goes on from NC_052518.1 coordinate 53,305,474, forward strand.
CTTATAATCATTATCATGCATCATCTTCATTGTTGAGTTTTGCATCTTCATCTTCATAAAATTCGTAGAATTCTTCATAGAATCTCTTTTGGTATCATAGAATTCGAAACAGAGTTTGTGGTAACTATAATCACAATCAAGAAGTTAGTCTTGACGCGGAGTTTGATTTCTAACCATGGTAAGTTGGAACATTTTTCAAAACCTAGATTTGAGTACCGAAATCAATCTGAAAATTTACAAGCATTTGATCTGATTCCTTGTAATGATAACTTGTCAAATCCTTGCAGTGGAGAATTATTGAAAATCGATGATCAAAAGCTTGAAAGTATTAATGCTTATGTCAGTTCAAATCTGTAGCCCACAATCATCTGCACATTGGAAGTGGTGAACAGAGGAAGGAAGAGGGTGATGATGAGGTGGAAAGGGAACTTAGATGGAATAGTGGAGAGGAAGATGGAATTAAATCAAATTATGAAATTATGGAAAAACTTGGAGAACGGAATGAGGATGTACAAAAAATGAGGAGAGATAAGAAAGACAAATGAAAGAAAATGAAAAAGAAATATTGGCTAGTATTTGAAAAAGTGAAATAGATAAGGATAATTATAGAATGAAGAATATGTATGAGTTGATGCATACCCAACAAAGAGAAGTAAATTAATGAAAAAGCAATTCAAAGTACCCCAACAGCCAAAGAAAGTCAGTCTTAACAAGCAGTGATGCGTGTAATGCAGTGTTATGTCCTGTTCACGTTCGTTTCATCTTGTGTATTTTGTTTTATCTTCCATGTTTTGTTTATGTTCGTAATCCTTTTCATATTCATTCATTTTATGGTTTGAGGGCAAGCCAATTTGTCAAAATGGCCGAGTGTAGGATATGAGATTGCAGCGATGGTAATTCTATTTTGACGTATGATGTTATCATCTTATGAGAGTAATCATGTGAATAATTCCATAAGCAACATCGTTGATCGAATAAATAAACAATTTAGTTTTTACAAGAAAAGCTCAATGTATATATCAAGGAAATGTAGAATGTGAATGTGTGGAATTAATAAAAGTTATTGATTTGTAACAGGATATTGATTTGTAGAATAATATCCTACATCTATAATGTACTGAGAATTTGACATCCAAGTATCAAAAAGGTATTTACGAGTTTGAAAATTTCGTTTTTTTGAAGAAGTGACCAAGGTATATTACAGTTGTAAAGTTGCAATACTTATTCATAAGATGGAAGGAGTAATGGGATATAATATATTATTCAATTGCTGGTAAATCCATACTAATTAAATGATAATTCTTTTGGTGCTGTCTGCCATTCTGGAGAGCCTAGCGCAGGCAACATTTGAGGACTCTTTTTCAGGAGTCCTCTACGGTCGCAGGTCTCGACTGTCGGGGCTGTACAAAAATTAGAGAGGCCTCAACTGTCGACTAACGCAGGCGACATTTGAGGCCTCTTTTTCAGGAGTCCTCTACCGTCGCTGGCCTCGAATGTCGCAGGTCTCTACCGTCGCTGGTCTCGACTATCGCAAGACTCTTCTGTCATTTGCCTCGTTTGACATCGACCCTCCAAATAACTTCAGAAAAGAGAGACAACTGCACAAAATAGGAATGATATTCAACGAATTATACAGTTACAAGATAAGTCATCGCCTGATATTACTACAAAGAGGGATAGAAAAGAGTGATAGGTTTCAGAAATAAATTGCCAATGGTCTTGTTAAGAATAGCCTACACGTGGGGATTTATCAAAACAATAAACATTGTTCGAAAACAGAAAAGCTCTGTAGTACAGTCCGTCCAAGAAGTATGACTTGACCGTCTTGTTTTAGAAGTGTCAGAGATTCGATGTGTCTGACTTTGTCGTTTCTGTACGAATGTAAATGTGTCCGGTTTTGGCGCCTAACGCACACGCCAATTCGAGACTCTTTCAAAACAGTCTTTCCCTGTCGCTGGCCTTCGGTGTCGCTGGATGAGATAGGCGCTGTCCACTCCCGTTAGGTTCTGGGTGTGTCGGAGGACTAAGGTGGCGCGTAACCCGAAATCAATACTTCACCCTTCCACGCTAAATTACTTTTAAAGGTTCTTCCTCTGCTACACTTCCATCTTGAATCATTTGTACGATTCTTCCTGAAAACGTTTTACTGATTCTGTTTCAATTTTTCATGCTTTTAATTAGCAGTATTTGTCCAATATATGTTTCCTAGAAACCTGTCATCTACTAACCATGTTCAACAATGATCATGTTTCAATCATAATAAAGAAAATGAATTGAAAAACTTTTGACATGATGAGTTCTAGACATGACTGTGAAAAATGGATTATCATTATAATAAGGAATTGTGATGAAACATAAATGGACTCATACCCATCGACAGTTTATTTTGAATAACTGTAAGCACAGAAATAATTTAGGAACTATAAATAATCTTTTCTCATTGATGAATAATGAAACTCAATCTTTTCTCCATGACGAATAATGACAATATATATATTTTCAGTTTCGTCTATCTTGTAAGTTAGTGGAGCTGGCTTGGAGTAATAACCCTTCTAACGGGAGTTCAGTACTGAGACCACGAGGTTTGAATTTAAACAATAATATATCTCGCTAATGGCCAATCATTGGTTCAATCAATCAATCAATCAATTTATTTAGCCTGGCGATACAGTAGTACATAAGGCTACGTCACAAAATATTTTATAAAATTACGATACATAATGAAGTCATAATTAGGTCAAAATACATAATAAAAAATCCTTAAAATGAGTAAAGACAACAATATCAATTAATAACATTCAATAGTTCACCCATAATAGGGCTACGTTATAATTAACTATTTCATGTAATAGTTGACATTAATAATTTATTCTACCTACCACTGTCCTGAATTCCTCTAAAGAGTAGAATGGATTTTCTGTGAGCCATTTTCTTAAATGTCTGAGGAATACAGGCAGGGGAAGGGTACAGAAGGAGGCTGGTAAAAGGTTGAAAAATTTTATCCCCACTATTGGAAAACTCGAAAGAGATTTGCTGAGTCTGCACCTAGGTACATGTAGATCTCCACTGGCCCTAGTCGGATAATTGTGAATACATTCTGTGTACATAATTGTGCAACCGTCAATACATTTCAAGCACTGAATAATTTTCATCTAATTTTCATCCCTCAATTTCATCTCTTTCAAGCACTGATACAAAAATTCATTGAAGACTGTTAATATTGAATTTTCCTTGAATTGCTTATTATTCTGACTGCTTTCTTCTGTAAAACTAATATTTTTTTTACACCTGAGGAATGGCCCCATAACCTGATACCATAAGACAGAATTGAATGGAAAAAAAAAGTTTGTTTAACATAATTATCAGGCAGCTCATATTTTAGTCTCCTCAATAGAAATATATTTCTGCTTAGCTTAGAGCAAATCATTTCAACATGATGTTCCCATAATAGTTTAGAATCCAGCATGAAACCCAGTAGTTTAACTGGATTGTCTGTCCCGCTAGCATTGTTTAATGAAAATGTGATTCCCTGTGTTTTAGTTTCATTTAGAACAAGTTTGTTAATAGAGAACCATTTTTTAGCTTTATTGTAATGATCAAGAGCTGAGTCTCTTGCAAGGTCTACTGTGGAACTGGATGCATAAATAGTGGTATCGTCGGCAAACATCAAAGCCCTACCAGATAAACAATAGAACAGATCGTTTATTGAAACAATGAAAAGTAAAGACCCCAAAACTGAACCCTGTGGAACTCCCCTTCTAACAGGCAGTGGAAGAGAGTCAACACCATTCCAGCTCACTATCTGTTGTCTATCTGCCAAATAGGATTCAGTCAACCTGAGCGCATCATCTTTAAGACCATAATACTTTTACTTCAAGAGGAGAATATCATGTGGAATGCACTCAAATGCACGCGATGAGTCACATAGTAAGGCGCAGGTAGATTCCCTGGTTCCAAAACAATTTAAAATATGCTGGACCAGGGATTCAACAGCCAACACCGTTGACTTATTTTTCCTGAAACCAAACTGAGCTGATACCAAATGATGATGCTTTTCAAGGTAGTTGTACAATTGGAGAAATAAAATGTACTCGAATATTTTGGCAATCATAGGAATGATAGAAATGGGCCTATAGCTAGAAGTATCATTTCGTACACCCTTTTTGAAAATTGGTACTGTTCTAGAGACCTTCAGCTGGTCAGGAAAAACGCCTTCTGATATGCATGTATTAAACAAGAATGCCAGCAAGGGAGCGAGAATCGGCATTATTCGTTTCATAAAATTAGGTGTCGTTCCATTTATATCTCTACTGTTACCTTTTTTCAAATTTTTGGTTGCATCTATTACATCCTGATTGCTTACTGGACTCCAACTAAATGAAGAGACAACACGAGGCAACAGAGCATGGTTCATAGGAGTATCATCTAAATTCAATGGTATTTCATTAACAAGTTTTTCCACTGATTTAACAAAGTAATTGTTGAATTCGTCAGCTGATGCAAAAGAATCATCTTTCATTTCTGAGGGAGATCTTTGCTGATTTATTAGACTCCATGCAGCTTTGCTTGGGTTAGATGATTCAATGATTAACTCGGCATTGACATTTATTTTGGCAATTTTTATTTTTGAGCGATATTCGCGCCTAAGGTTACGCAACAGGCTCATCAAGTTGGGATTGATCTTGGCCAAGTCACTTACAATCATCATAAAATCTCTGAGTCTGGCCATCTCGGGACTGTACCAGTCAACTTTTGGTCTGCTAGGTCTACCTAATTTCATTGGAGCTCTACTATATTTTATGTTCACATTTTTTGACTTGAGTCGGAAAAAAGAGTTGAATAATTCATTAAACTTCAAAAAGAAAATCTTAAACATTTCCTTATCTGGTAATTCTCTTACAATATTAAACCATACCCCAATGTTGGACTGCAATGCAGCACCAAATAATATAGTAGCACTTTCACTCATAGTCCTAAACTTGAAGGATTTACTCATCCTAGGCAGATTATCCAGATATGCCAGTTTGACATTCATAAATACATGTTTGTGATCTGATATCTGGTTACCACTAACATTAACAGAGTTGCTGTCATTTTTGAGGTTGGTCAAGATAGAATCTAGAGATGCATTTCCCCTAGTCGCCTCCTCTACTGTGTAATGCATACCAAAGCCCTGAATCAAATGTATAAAGTCCTTCATTTCATTGGGAGAGTATACTGTATTGAAATTATGAGCCAACAAGAAAAAATAGGCCAGCTGATAGTAAATAGGTCAGGCATTGTTCCAGCTTATTGAAAAACAAGTTAACATCACCACCTGGAGGCCTATACATAGCAACCACTACCAGATATATATAAGTAACAGATAAACCTGCAAACTCTGCCACACCCTCAACATAAAAAACACTTAATTCCAATGGATTCACAGTTAAGGAGAGTCTGCTATTAAAGTAGACTGATGCTCCACCCCAAGGGGTTTTCCTACAAAAATGACTGACAATATCCAAATCACCTATCTTGCCATAAAATTCTATTTCTTCATGAAGTAGCCAATGCTCAACAATACATAGGATATCAATATTACTAGAGTAACATAAATGCTCCAGTTCACTTATTTTATTTCTCAGACTCTGAGCATTGATTAAGCACATTTTCAGGTCACAGAGGCTTGGCTTGATATTTTCCCTGTTACTCATGACAGCAGGACCCATTAGTTCTACTACAGACTGAGATACCTCCTTCTGGTCTGATCCAAAAAATTTTCGTCAACAGTCAACACACTATTATTACAATCTACCCTCGAACTCAAGCTCAAGCTCTTCGCCAATAATTGAGATCTACCCGAAACTTCTTCAATATTTCTACTTACATTTGGCATAGATTTATTGACTACAATGCTAGTGCTATTGGTCGTAACTGGAAGAACAGCATCATGATTGCTATTTCTGCTCAAAATGAGAGTAGACAACTCTCATGTTGTCTCTCATGTAGACAACAAGCATGTACTTTACCGGCTCTATTCAGATGCAACCCTTGACGGGTGTGGGACCTGCGATTATAGTAATATAAGTCAAGCAGCATTGTTTTGGAACTGCGGGCTCACCTAATCTTAGTATTAGTTATCTCAATAAGTCTATTGACGATATTGTTCTCATGCAGATCGTATCTATATGGAATTGTACACAATATTAGATTTGTTGAGTTTGTACTTCTAATAATTCTTTCAACTGTATTCACAACTAAGTCTACGTCCAATTCAGAAGACAGCGAATCATAATTATTAGTTCCACCCACCAGAACAACAAACTCTTTCATTCGCAATCGTTGGCTATCAAATAATTTACTATTGACCTTTGACATATTATTGCATAGAAATTTGTTCAATAATAATTTCTCATAATTTCTCACTGATTGAGTCGTTCGTATTCATTGATCAGAAACCTTGATAAAAAAATGGTCCTTTCAGCAGTTCTTCCCATTGAAAAGCGTCTTGTTGTGATTAATTTTACTAGGCAGATCAAAATCAATAAGTTCACAAAAACGTGATATCCGCTATATATATATATATATACAGGATGTCCCAGATAAGGTGTAAACCCTGGCTACCATAGATTCTACATGCAATTTGCAACAAAAAATGTTCAGTAAAATTTTCTCCTATCGACCTTCGTTTTCGAGATATATCGATTTTTCAATATTTTTCAAGTAGGCGTACTTCCAGTCATTAAATCGTCAATATCTCAAAAACCATTGGTCTTGAGTGAATTTTGAGGACATCGTTGAAAAAAGGACAAAATTTCACATTGATTTGATGTAAAAAACATGCCAAAGTCGATTATTGAGAAGTATTTTTTAGCGGTCAAAGTTGAAAAAGAGTGATTTTTGAAGTTTTTTCGAAAACTTCAGACACATTTTTCTCGATTTTTTTTCCTGGGTACGAAATAATTTTTATAGCGCAAAAACTTCCTTTTCTGATTATCTTTCGAATGAGACCAAATACAGGTGTCTAGCTCAAATCCTCGAATTAGGATTTCAGTTTGAATTCGATTTATTTAATTAAAAACGAGACTTATCTTGTTTGAGTGTGAATAATTGTCTACAATTTGATAGCTTTGTGTCGAGTGATTGAGGGCGTAAAAATACTTTTTCTAAAGGAAATTTGGCTGAGAAATTCAATGAAACTGGTTAAAAGTTCGTATCTGCAATTGTTATTGAGATACAAGTTGAAAAAAGTTCAAAGTCGAGTTAAAATCTAAACTTTTCAAACAGTTTTTTCTTGATTTTTTTTCACGGTAACAATATTTTTACAATAATGGAAAAACTTCGCCATTTCATAAACTATCGAATGAGTATAAATTTTCCAGAAAAATTTCAAAACTAGAGTGTTAAAAATGAAAATTTTCAAGAAGAGCACCCTAAAGACATCTTTTCGTTGTTTTAAATTCATACCATTGAGATTCAATTGAGTGAGAAGAAAAAATCAATCTGTTCATTAATCAGCTGCTCTGATAGAATAAAACGTTTTTCTAATGCTCACCCAACAATAGAGACAATTCTCGCAGTCATTGTATGAAAAGTAACGTGCTTACAGTCGGTCGATAATGATGTCTTTCCAGTCAATAGTCCAGTTTCCCAATTAGCATTCGATGACGTCAGAACGAGGCCCAACGAAGTCAGACGGGCAAGTGGGAGTATCTTGCAACGTAGTAGAAGGTGCAGAGAGAATAATGGAGGATATTTTGAATTTCGTTGAATAAAGTATATCAATTTTATTTAATCAATGGACAATGATTATTCATATGGACTATATCCACAATACTTCCAATTGATGTTAATGATTCATGATAATTTTAGAATATAAATTTTAAAAAATGAACTAATTTATTTTTAACCTTCTATTATTCAATGTAGGCCTATGTTTAGGCTGGGACAGATAATAAGAGTTATTGAGAGCACAAAACAGGTAGGCCTATCATTAGGCCACAGAGAATACTACATGACATGATAATTATTATACTCAGGTATTTTTTATGGAAAATAAATGGATTTGATTTGATGCATTATAGTGGATAGAAAATATTCATTAGAGGATGAACTTTGTCACAGACTTAACATATGTTTTACCTAGGAATCACCAAGAAACCTGTTTCTGAGGTGCTCTTCTTGAAAATTTTCATTTTTTAACACTCTAATTTTGAAATTTTCCTGGAAAATTTATACTCATTCGATAGTTTATAAAATGGCTAGGCTTTTTCATTATTGGAAAAATAATATTGTTACTGTGAAAAAAAATCAAGAAAAAACTGTTTGAAAAGATTAGATTTTAACTCGACTTTGAACGATTTTCAACTTGTATCTCAATAACAATTGCAGATACGAACTTTCAACCAGTTTCATTGAATTTCTCAGCCAAATTTCCTATAGAAAAAGTATTTTTACGCCCTCAATCACTCGACACAAAGCTATCAAATTGTAGACAATATTATTCACACTCAAATAAGATAAATCTCGTTTTTAATTAAAAAATTGAATTCAAACTGAAATTCTGATTCGAGGATTTGAGCTAGGCACCTGTATGTGGTCTCATTCGAAAGATAATTAAAAAAGGAAGTTTTTGCGCTATAAAAATTATTTCGTACCCTTGAAAAAAAATCGAGAAAAATGTGTCTGAAGTTTTCAAAAAAACTTCAAAAATCACTCTTTTTCAACTTTGACCGCTGAAGATAAATCAGAGATTTGGAATGAGACCAAATATAGGTGTCTAGCTCAAATCCTCGAATCAGAATTTCAGTTTAAATTTGAATTTTCAATTAAAAACGAGACTTATCTTGTTTGAGTGTGAATAATTGTCTACAATTTGCTAGCTTTGTGTCGAGTTATTGAGGGCGTAAAAATACTTTTTCTATAGGAAATTTGGCTGAGAAATTCAATGAAACTGGTTAGAAGTTCGTATCTGCAATTGTTATTGAGATACAAGTTGAAAAAAGTTCAAAGTCGAGTTAAAATCTAAACTTTTCAAACAGTTTTTTCTTGATTTTTTTTCACAGTAACAATATTTTTCCAACAATGAATAAACTTTGCCATTTTATAAACTATCGAATGAGTATAAATTTTTCAGGAAAACTTCAAAACTAGAGTGTTAAAAAATGAAAATTTTCAAGTAGTGCACCCTGAAGACATCTTTTCGTTGTTACAAATTCATACCATTGAGATTCAATTGAGTGAGAAGAAAAAATCAATCAGCTGCTCTGATATAATAAAGTTTTTCTAATGCTCACCCAAGAATAGAGACAATAATTCTCGCAGTCATTGTATGAAAAAAAAACGTGCTTCCAGTCGGTCGATAATGATGTCTTTCCAGTCAATATTCAAGTTTTCCCAGTTCGTTCGTTTGTGTTCCTGAGTTATTAAGTCTAGTTTTTTCATGAGTGTTTGTTTTTTCCAATTCACTATTTCAGTTTTGTTGTTTTCTGTTCCCAAGTTTATATTTTAGTTAGAGTATTGTTTTCGAGTGTAGTTTGTTTGAGTTTTTTTTTAGTTTATTAGTATGATAGGCCTAAGTCTTTTTTTTACTCAAGTTCAATAAGTTATCAAGTGTCCGTGTTTATTATCGTTATCAACATGAAATTCTCCACAATTGAGTATACAGACATGCTATTGCTATATGCAGAATGTGAATACAACTCAAAAGAGGCGGAGAGACTTTAAGGAAAACGCTTCCCTCATCAACAACATCCTTCTTTGAACTCCTCCTCCTCGACTTTGAACTTTTTTCAACTTGTATCTCAATAACAATTGCAGATACGAACTTCTAACTAGTTTCATTGAATTTCTCAGCCAAATTTCCCATAGAAAAAGTATTTTTACGCCCTCAATCACTCGACACACAGCTATCAAATTGTAGACGATTATTCACACTCAAACAAGATAAGTCTCGTTTTTGTTTAAAAAATCGAATTTAAACTGAAATTCTGATTCGAGGATTTGAGCTAGACACCTGTATTTGGTCTCATTCGAAAGATAATCAAAAAAGGAAGTTTTTGCACTATGAAAATTATTTCGTACTCAAGAAAAAAAATCGAGAAAAATGTGTCTGAAGTTTTCAAAAAAACTTCAAAAATCACTCTTTTTCAACTTTGACCGCTAAAAAATACTACTCAATAATCGACTTTGGCATGTTTTATACCTCAAATCAAAGTGAAATTTTGTCCTCTTTTCTACGATGTCCTTAAAATTCACTTAAGATCAATGATTCTTGAGATATTGACGATTTAATGACTGGAAGTACGCCTACTTGAAAAATATCGAAAAATAGATATATCTCGAAAACGAAGGTCGATAGGAGAAAATTTTACTGAACATTTTTTGTTGCAAATTGCATGTTGAATCTATGGTAGCCGGGTTTTACACCTTATCTGGGACACCCTGTATATATATATATATTATATATATATATATAATATATATATATATATATATTATATATATATATATATATAAATTACAAATCATGTTTTTTATTTACATTAAAGATTAAAAAAATAAATAAATACTGTACAAAAGCACTAAACTATGTTAATCATAATAATAAATATTTGAGCTTCACACACATTAAAAATACTTCACATCTAAAAGATGTGTTGTGAATGAAATTCGTCTCACCTATTTTTGTCCTTCAAATAAAGTTATTTTATCTTTAATAGTACAATAGAATTGTTCAATTTTAAATCGTTCACGCAAAGTTCTGGTAAGCCCTTATCCTTTTAAATGTTATGCGTTGAAATCATAATCTAACAGGAAATTAAATAGTCATTGTTCAACAGAATCAGAAACTATATAGAACATCAAAATAATTCACTAAATTCAGGTTCCTACTTTCAATGCAACATAGAAAAACCCATAATTTTAATAGAAATGCATTAGAGATATATGGATTGGCTGGAATTATAATAAATAAATTTATTTAATCTATGAAAACTATTCTTGTTTCAGCGAATCTATTGATTAAGGTACTTCTCGTATAATTATAATAGAAGAATTCGATTAAATTTTCAACAAAGCAAAAATTCTAGTGTGATGAATGCAAGAAATCTGTTACCACTGTCGAACCACTTTTTCACCTATTTGTTTATTAAATTTATTGTTAGAAGAATAAGTTCAAGTCTTGTGAAAAATTTATAATTGAAACAATTCACAAACCTTCTATACTCGCTATGACATATTTGTTCTTGATTTTTTTTTAAATTGAGACATCTTAACCTCTTTGAACAATATTCTACCGCTTCTCAGGAATAATGAAATATGAAAGCTGGTTATTCGATGAATTTATCTCCCCTAGAATAAATTCCATTGAATTGACGTCGTTAGCATTGGAATGTTCTTGTCAAATTATTTACTAGACGTGAAACTTACATAAGGTTTATTCAAGGTCAGGTGCAGCCCAACTGTGTACAACAACTTCAAATTTAAACTAACAGCTCAGGGATGCTCAGGGATTCAGGCTACGTTTTTATTCAACCGTTGCCTAGAGCGTGGAAGCTATTATGTTTGAAACCGTGAATAAGTTTAGATTCTATGCAGATATCAACACTGAGAAAAAATAACTTTTTTTCAAATACGAACTTGTATTCTCTGCAACGTTAATTCAATGATTGCTCTAGCATGAACAGATGTATGATGAATCTGTAAACTGTAAAAATATACTCACCATGCGAATGTTTCTTGATATGAAAAGCTCAACTCAGAGTCCAGCAAAATGGGCATTCAACACCTATTTTTCAAATATATTCATCAATAAATCTTCATTAGAGACTTTGATAAATCTTCATTAGAGACTATGCACGGGATTATTCTCGATTATTCGAGACGCTATTATTAAAAGTTCATGAAGTTTGGAAGCTATTAAAATATTTTTATACAGTTAAGCTGCGCTTGCACGAGGTCTGTGGTGCGGCGCGGTGCGGCGCGCAGGAGAGCGGAAAATTTCTTACCTATGGAATTATTGTCTGGGGAGGTGCGTGTGATACTAAGATTGCAGAACTTTCAGTGACTCAGAAAGATATTATTAAAGCCGGACTGGGCCTGAAAAGGACATATTCTTCCGAACGTTTATTTGTTTATTTCATAGTTCTAACTATTAAGAAGCTTTATGTTAAATTTGTCTTGTATGCATTTAAGAATAAAATGAACTCAAATATTCCGACCCAACATGATCATAGGACTGGAAGCAGTCATCTTCTACATCCCAGTTTAGAGAGAAATTCGCGAGCTGTTTGCGACAGAAATGTCTCTTACATGATTAATATGAAATATGATTTTGCGGAATGCTCCCCCCCCCCCATATAAGTCATCCAGGTTCTTGTACTGAACTAAAATACAAGAAAGTGTTAAATGAATGGTTGGCATATCTAAATGACTATGTGTGTGTGTGTGTGTGTGTGTGTGTGTGTGTGTGTGTGTGTGTGTGTGTGTGTGTGTGTGTGTGTGTGTGTCCTTTCCCTTCCCGTGCGAATGTTGATAGTTAAGCTTGATTATTGAATAAGTATTTCTATTTTTATTTCAATAGTTTTGATATTGTATTGTTCAATACTATTGAATATTTCTAGTTGTCTATAATAGTGATCCTACTTCTCTGTATCATAGATAAGCTATCTGTGTAAATTAAATTTTAATATACGTATGCAAACACTTACGAACAGACCGACAGGTCCATGTGAGTACAGTTTCAATTATTTTGTGAAATGCTCTAATCATAGATATAATCTTCTTAAAATTAGTATATCTGCTGATGTTCTATCAATCTGATTTTTCTTGTGAAACAATAAATCAATTCATTCATTCAAATGGAAGGTCCGTGCACTACGAGCGCAGCGCGCCGCCGTTTTGGACTTGTTAGTCGTGACGTAGACTTGTCAATTGCGTTTTAAATGAAGTTGAAGCTGGTTGTTGAAGTTATTGAACATAGCTAGTTGAAGTTGGAGTTCTAATTCGATATTAAAAATTACTCGTCAAATATTAACTTACTCTGTCGCTTCAACATCTGAAATATGCTTATATGAATCCAAATTCATGATACATTATTTCGATACAGAGTTTCAAAAGAAAATAAATGGCAGAAACCGCACATTGATATATCAAGTCATATCATCGTAGATGTAATAGTTGTGAATTATGCACTAAAATGGATTATAACTCGCTCAAGAACTGGTGATTGCAATATATGAAACCCGCAACTTTCAATAATACAGAGTTGATGAAAATTCTGAAGACAACTGAATACTTCTCTTACAAGATTAATTCAACAGTAGGTTTTATTGGAGATCCTATTTGAAATGAAAAATTACTCTTCAAATATCAACTTACTCTGTCGCTTAAACATGTTAAATATATGCTTATATGAATCCAAATTCATTATTCATTTTTTCGATACAGAGTTCCAAACGAAAAAATGACAGAAACCACACAGTGATTTATCAAGCCATATCATTTTGTAGATGTAAAGTTGTTGACCAGAAACTTTTTTATTTATTAATCAATTCAATTTATTCACAACACACAAAAATACAATGAGAAAAAGCAATATTCAACAAAACAATTAAAACAACTATGGTTAGGCTATATAGTTACTGTAGCCTGGCCATGTTCGAAAGAAGCAGAACTCGGAAACAGCCGAGCCCTCACGAAGTTACCCGAGGGAGGAATTTTTCCGACCTGACCTCCGTGCACTAGGAGCGCGGCGCGACGCGCCGCTCCACCGACCTAGTGCACGCTCTATTCTATGCGCAGCTGTTGAACATTTAAAGTTGGAATTTCCGACCTGGAATTAAATACATGTGATCAAGTGTACCTCCGTGCGCGGCACGACGCGCAGCTCGAAAAGTTTCTGGAATTTTCGGGGTCGGAACGGCGTCGCTCCGCGCTCCTAGTGCACGGTGGTCAGGTCGGTAAAAATCCGCCCTCGGGTAACTTCGTGAGGGCTCGGCTGATTCCGTCCGAGCTCTGCTTCTTTCGAACATGGCCAGGCTACAGTAACTATATAACCATAGTTTTTGTTATTGTTTTGTTGTACATTGCTTTTTCTCATTGCATTTTTGTGTGTTGTGAATAAATTGAATAAATAAATAAATAAAAAAGTTTCTGGTTATTGAACGAGCGTTATCGATTTTTCACTTTTGACTTACACAGGAGGTGAAAGTCGTCCATCTGTTTGTATGTTCTACAATAAATCCTTCAGAAAGGATTGATCAATCAGCTTCAAAGTTTGAACAAGTATTCTTCGAACAGGAAAAGTTCGTTGGACAACAAAATTGACACACTCCTTCGTCCTTTTTCAGGATGTAAAAATAACATTGAAAGTGCATAAGAAAGAATTGTTATGATTCATCATTTAGTCATCTGAAGAATCAATTGCATGTAATAAATATACTACAGTTTTTCCATCCATTCATTCATAACATCAGCAGAGGCAATTTGAGAGCTATCACACGCTCTGACACATGATTTCAGCTGGTTAATATACAACATAATTCACAACTTTTTCATCAACAAAATGATATGACTTGACTCTTGATATATCAATGTGCGGTTTCTGTCATTTGTTTTCTTTTGAAACACTGTATCGAAATAATGCTTTATGAATTTTGATTCCTAAAGCATATTTAAGATGTTGAAGCGACAGAGTACGTTGAAATTCGAAGAGTAATTTTTAATTTCAAATGAAATCCACAACAAAACTATCAAATTATTCTTGTAATGGAAGTATTAAGCTGTTTCCAGAATTTTCATCAACTCTGTATTATTGAAAGTTGCGGGTTTGAAAGATTACAATACACCAGTTTTTGAGCAAGTTATAATCCATTACAGTGCATAATTCACAACTTTTACATCTACAAAATGATATGGCTTTATATATCAATGTGCGGTCTCTGCCATTTATTTTCTTTTGAATCTCTCTATCGAGATAATGTATCATGAATTTGGATTCATAAAAGCATATTAATTTAAGATGTTGAAGCGAGAGAGTAAGTTAATATTCTAAGAGTAATTTTCAATTTCAAATTAGAATTCTAACTTCAACAACTATGTCTTAATTCAAATCGCAATTGACAAGTCTACCTCACGACTATCTAAGCCAAAACTGGCCGCGCCGCGCTCGTAGAGCACAGACCTTCCATTTTCCGCTCTCCTGCGCGCCGCGCCGCACCACCGACCTAGTGCACGCGCAGCTTTACAATACTGTTCTTCTTCGATATTCTCAATCATCCAATTTTCCGAAACTCTCCTTCATCAACTATGAATACCGGTACACTATTCTACTGGATCTTCTTGTATCTCTCGTCTCTTACAACCACACTTTCTACTCCTTCGCTATACTATTTAATTAATCAACCAATCAATAAAATTATTCGCCAGTTTGAAAAACTGGAAATACATTTTACAAGATGTAGAGTTCAATCGAATTGAGTTTTCATGAAGATATCACTCTCTAATATCTATTTTCTCTCTATTATATTCTTTCTCACAACATTATCTTACTCAGCGAACGTAAACGTTATTGGTATAAACTGTATAAACTGTTATAAACTGTTCGACTGGTGAGCTGGTCGACAGTCAAAAATGTAAACAAAAATAAACTTGAGTGGACTTGAACGATAGGATCGTTCCACGTTTCCACTCTGTAGAAGCTTTACCACAGTGGCTTGGCTTTACACTTCACGGTTTAAAGGTTATGTTACTGTTTATTGCTTACATGCTTAATCAAAGGTAACTGATTTAAAACTTAACATACTTATATGAAAATAATTTAAAACAATATATATTTAATACGTTACATAGAGCTAGCTAAAAGAAAAGTTTGAATCATTTTCACATGTATTTGTATTAATGTATAAAATAAATTATGTAGAAGATTATTTAGATAGGCTGTATGTATTGTAGCTACAATAATAAAGTAGATTCTTTGTTAGTAGTACAGCTACTTAAAATAATTTATTATGAATTAAAAATGTAGGCCCATTATGGAAACTAATCACTAACCTAATCACCGGTTTCACTTTGTTAAAACATTATTATTCTAGTACATTCTTATCAGTAATAATTGCATTGCTTATCTTGTTATAAACTTCACAAAATTTCAATTAGATGTACTTTGTGTAAAATTGGAAATGCAATAATGCACTTCAAAACGCTGTTTTTAGCCTTATCTTTGGCGTGATTTTAATAGGCAATGTTACCGGTATTTGGAAACATTGCATTATTAAAAAAAAACTGGAAGAATAGGTAAAGAATGAAATCGGGTAATAGCAATATTCTATTTTTACTAAAATGATTATTACAGACAGATGATTTGTTACAATGTTATTTTTCTCATATTTGTTTGATAAATTTTATATTAATAATCTCTAATTAATGTTAGTTGCACAGAAGCCGGCTAAATTTTAACCGTGATTAATTTCACGAGAATCAATCAGAAAAGGCATTTTTTATAAGACGGTTTATCTGATAGGCTCTCCTGGAATTAATCACGATTAAAATTTAACCGGCTTTTGGCACTTAGTCATGATTTAACAATGAAACAGACAATCCTTTTTCATGTATTGTTGTGATTGAATGGAATTCAGTTTACTCAGTGGATAAGTTATTATTTAAAGGTATTTTATATTGTATTAATTCAACATTGTGTTTGTAAAAGCTCTTGATTTAATAAAAGCATTATTATTGTTATTAAATGGTTATTTTTTATCACGGCTAAGTATTAGCTAAAATCTGGTTGAATTGATTATAAATGTGTAGGTATTACCTATACCAGACTTGTAATAATCTATACCTTTTTAAATTTCAAGAAAGTATCAATTGTAATAATTGAGAATAGACATTTGTATTTTAGAAGTTATCACATCATGTAATATTAAGAATAGTAGGCCTAAATTGTATTTGAGAAAGTATGAATTCAATTTGAGATGCGGTAATAAGATTTGTTAGTCAGAAGTTTCTGTTTTAATTAAGAAATCTGATTGAAAATCCAGTTGATCTTGTTCATGAATTAAAATTCATGCAAAGAATGCAAGTATGGAATATGACGTTGGACAAGTGGATTATTTTCTAATCTTCAATTAACAACTTCCCAAGTAACTTACATCTTAATATTTCTCAATTACAATTCACAATTCCTAATTACAATTGACAGCTTCCCAAATAAAATTCAAAATTTGTAAAAATATTCATTTTCAAAAGGGTAAAAATATGATATTCAAAGTTAAATATACCGTATCTCTACCAATAAGAGTCAATCATAGGTACGGTATTGGAAACTATGAGCCGAATCTGCAATAACTGGATCTGAATAAACTGCTTGACTTGCCAGATTAGACATCCTATGTGTAATGAAAGTTTCATCCTAAATGAAAGTATCAGACAACTCCATAATTCATATCAGAAATATTCTTAGTAATATTTAAGGCATTTTTGCTACTATTTGGTGGTATCCGTTGGAAGGCTTTTCAGTGGCTAGCTAAAGCTGCGTCTACACCAAAGTTATTAACAAAATGTTTATTTTTCCTTCCTCATAGATTCTATTAGATTGAACATACTGTAGCTTATCATACAAATGATGTGCCTATGTGTTTGTCAAGATCCGTTTAATCTAATAGAATCTATAAGGACGGAAAAATAAACATTTTGTTAATAACTTTGGTATAAACGCAACTTTAGAAGACCGACCGAGGTGATTATTGATAAACAAGTCATACGGTGATCAAACTAGAAAGATTTCTAGGCCTTTGAAGCACTTGACGAGCCAATCCTGTTAATTTATCAATCAATAATATTGATTATTTATTATTTTACAAAGGCGACTTTGTAGAAGTATTGTAAGCCTAGGTGATGATGATGGGATGAATGATAATACAATGAAGGTGGAGTTATGAATGAATAAAAATGATAGGTTATGCTATCCTCTTGAATTGATTTGAGTTATTTTTTCAATCCAGAAATAAAACTAAAAATTTTTATTCGATTAAAATCCGAATATAATAGAATGATGACATTCAATAAACTCTCAAAACTTGAAGATATTGAGTTATTAAGAAAAATTTTGAACCAGAAATAAACCACAAACTAATTATGACATTTTTTTCAAATCGGGCAACTTGAAAAACTTTTGTATTTCAGAAAAATAAGAGTTTTTTTAAATTAATATCCTTATTTACAATATTTACTATTCAATGGGTAAAATTATTCAAAGTTCCTACTTTAGGGAGTGTCTCACATCTTCGAGTGCATATTCCTACCAGACAAACAGAAACAAAAGAAGGACATTGTGATGTTCATGAACATGGGACGTTGTCACAGCATTGCGTTTACATTGCAGGCTGATACACAGGCAGTCGAGTCATAAATAAACATGACCTAATAAATTGTATTTTATTTGGTTCAAAGGTAAAAGAAAATGTGTGGGAGTTTATGTTTTGGCTTTTAAATGGCAATATGTTACTGCTGGCAAGCAGCTGGAGCAAATAATTGAAAATGCACGTCCACGATATAGAATCAATGTGTCTAAAAGCTACTTCAAGTTTTGGTTGTACAATAAAAATTCTAACAAGTTTTTATCGAACGTCCAAAGTCTAACTACACACACATCAATTTTTGAATGAACAATTTTTTTTCGTCCTTATAAACTCTACCAGGAGCTTGACAAACTCATGATCACATCATAATATATGTTTGTCAAATTTTGTTCAATTTAATCAAATTTATTAGGATGGCATAAAAAAGTTCAAAAATTGATGTGTGTGTTACTAGACTTAAGACTTATTTACACAACATATTCCCAAACTTTCATAATAATTTATTGGTCCAGTAGTTTCTCAATCACATATAAACACTCATTTGTCTTCTTCTTTAGGGCTTTTTGTAATATAAATAGAAATACAAATCTCAGTACTCTTTTAAATTATTTTATCACAACATGATTCGTACATTAAATGCCATTTTCAAGTCTGAAACATTCAGATTCATTTTCAAACTTGAAAATGGTATTTAATATCTGAATCATGTTGTGATAAAATAATTTAAAAGGGTACTGAGGTTTGTATTTCAATCTATATTTAAACATTCATTTATATTTTTCATTTTTATATTTTATCAAAGTTGTATTATAATTATTGTGTGATTAAAAAATAAAGTGATAGATTTTATAAATTAAATAGTAAGCACTATTATTCACATTAGTCCAATCATATTTTCTTATGACTCTCAATCTATTTCTTGAATATTCCAATGCTGTCTGCTGTACATTATAATTTTTATAACTTTAGTCGAGTCAGATCTGTAATGCAGGAGGAGTAGGTGGGCGAGGAGGAGGAGGCGAAGGAGAAGGTAGAAGAGGGAGAGGAGGAGTTGAGGAGGAGGGGGAATAGTTGGAGGAGGAGGAAGAGAAGGGTGGGGAGGAGTAGGTGGGGGAGAAGGAGGGGTTGATGAGGAGGTTAAGGAGGAGTTGTTTGGGGAGGAGGAGGAGGAGGAGGAGTAGGTGGAGGGTTGAGGAGGTGATGGAGGAGGTCAAGGAGGAGAAGGAGTAGGAGGAGGAGGAGGAGGAGGAGGAGGCTTGAGTTACTATTCATCTCAAGTTTATAAACACTTCAAAGACTTCATATAGGATATTTATATATGGTTTAGTTTATAATAAAGGTTTGTGTTAAAGTTGGCGTCGTGTGAACAGAGGTTTGAGCAAACTTGGCTCAAAGCCTTATTGTAATAAACCACTATCACAATAAACCTCGGTTTAGGACTATGATTTGAAATCCATATGTGATATGAATTTGGATTTAACCTACCACATTGTGATGTATTATTATTTTGAAATTGATCAGCTGACTAGTAGTTCAATGAACAGTAGACCTCGCGCAGTTCAAAACTCTTGTAATACTGTCCATCAGAGTGAATTATGTCCTGTCCTTACGTGTCCGTGTCCGTGTAGTTATATAATAAATATAGTTTTACAATTAAAAAGGAAAACAGAAGAAAATAATAACGAACTTAATTAAATATTCTCAACGATTCAGTATAACTAATAAGATTAGAAGAGAACAGTATTTTAGTTAGATTCAGGTAAGTTAGTGAAGGGGTATGAAAAATATGTTTATACAAAGAAATAAGAAACAGTTGAAAGAAGAAAGAGTTGGTAGAGCTCAAAAATAATAATTAATCATCAATTGAGCAGCATAATTTTTCACAAGATTTTTTTCACCAAGAAGTCTTTTTCTATTGCATGGAACATGGCAATTTTTCAAATTGCTGAAATCTGGCATGAATATTATTATTTAGAATTCCATATAATAAATTAAATGCTCTTAAGCTGCGTTTACACCAAAGTTATTAACAATATCTTGATAACTTAATCCTTATAGATTTCATCAGATTGAACATAACTTACCATAGTTACACATGATGATCATATGAGTTTGTCAAGTTCCGTTCAATCTAATAGAATCTATAAGGATTGAGTTATTAGCATTTTGTTAACAACTTTGGTATAAACGTGGCTTAAAGGATTTTCTGGTTTTTAAGTCTTGGACTTCAAATGTTGACCTCGAAGTCTCAGTGGAAAAGGATATTGGACAAAATGTTTCATACTTTTTCAAATAAAGATAACACAATAACCTTCCTGAATTTATTAAAAATCAATAAGAAGTCCTGAAGTCGGATAAAGAATATTATTTGCTAGTAGCAGTCACCGTGTCGAACTTAATATCTCTGCAAAATTTCATGACCATTGGTCGAACGGTCTAGGAGGAGTATCCCAACAAATAATAACAATTTCATGTATAAGAGCTTTGCTCACCTTCGGCTCGCTCAGAAATTAGAAATTGAAAATAAAAATTTACATGGATAAGGCGGAGCACCTGCAATTCTTAAGGTGCGTACAGATATACGCGCAGCGAACATGAGCAATTCACTTTTAATCAGCTAATAATAATAATAATGTCGAGTTACCTGGCTGGCTCAGGTCTGGTGACAGAGTTTTCAGGTCGCAACTGATCAATTTCAGGGCCTCTGACATGACCTAACGACTGCTTTTTAGGCAGCCGGAACCGATGACTTAACGTGTCCATCCGAAACAGCTGATGCCAAGCTTTTTATATCTGTATCTTTCTGTTTCTGTGAAAATACAGATATAGTCAGCTGATTAAAAGTGAATTGTTCATGTTCGCGACGCGTATATCTGTAAGCACCTTCACAGATATGGCACTTGTGGCAGGTGATGATCTTACCAATGTCAATTTATATTATGAGCTTGATCAAAATTGTTGGAGTGGTTTTTGAGAAAACCGCGGTTTTTTTATATAATTTTGATAGAACTTTGAATCGCAACTATTATAAATGCTGAATAAATGCTATATTTTATGTTGAATTCATCTGAATGCAGGTACTGCTGGTGGCGGACATACAGAGATTTTTACAAGTGCATCCTTCTTCTTTCTCCATTCCTCAACATTGTCACCAACTGTCGGCTTTCTTTCTACAAAATTCTTGGGAACCCTTCTATTGAAAATCTTTGAAATATCGTAGACTGTTTCAAATAGAAAAATATTAGCTATGGTACATTAGTATATGGTTGGTTGGATTCAGAGACAGAATTCTTTCAGACGTATGTCCCTTATTAGCTTCTGTGCTCATATTGTTGCATTAGTGCGCCAAAAGTCGTCTTTATCGTTGTGGACACTGACGAATTTATTAACCTGCTTGGCCTTCCCCAACACTGTCCACAATACAACATTGATTAGCATGACCATGCTCGTAGCACGGAGTGCCCTTTCTACTTTTTTGTTTGAACAGTAGGGTATTCATTTCGGCGCCATTCGCTCTATGTCTGCTTCTCTTTATTCGAGACCATGACATGTGACTTGTATCTCCATTATGGCATTTGTTTTTGACATCTTCACCCATCGACTAGCCGGTCTCACGTCAGCCTATATATATATATTTTATTATAAAGCCCACTTTCGATGTATATATTATGTTTCAACTATTCAGGTTATTAAACCACGTGAAAAAACTCATTCCTGGTGAATTTCTCAATCGATATTATTATGAAGAAAATTTTCTGCAGTCAATATTATATTTCACTCACACTCATTTATAGAAGTACAGATAATTGTAATAATAAGCATATTTTAATACTCTGTTTAGAGGTAGATAATATTCTTCAATGTTGAATAGTCATAATGCTATATTATAATGCTGTAATTAAGCCTATTGAAGAATAACAAGATTACAGACACTATTGGTCAGTGTGAAGTTAGCAGAACATTTGTCAGAAGTACATTAGAAAACGATAGTTCTGGATGCAGACACAATAGTTCTATAGTTCCTGATGGATATGAGCAATAGTTCCATTGATATAATGGAAAAAATGATTTTGAAAGAATGCACTGCCAACTTCTAATAAAAATCCTATTCACCTCAGCAGTACACGTAGAAACGCTTTCATGACTGTTACAATAGGAGATATGGATGTATAAGAAACCACTTACATGACTGGTGGGTTCCAATCTATTAGTCTATACCCTATTATAAGCTAAAATCTTATCTATTATAAGCTAAACTAACGATCTATACAGTTTTCAACCAATTCCATTGATTAATGTGGTCTGTGGCTGGGGTGTGAAGTTGGCCCGGAAAATTTGAAGTTTCCAAAAATTTGGTATTCAGAAACCTAAACAAACGTCAATTTGTCAAAACAAACCTAAACTAACGCTAAACTAACGATCTAGACTATTTTCAACTAGTTTTATGAAAATTCCCAGGCTGGTGTGAAGTTGGCCCGGAAAATTTGAAGTTTCCAAAAATTTGGTATTCAGAAACCTAAACAAACGTCAATTTGTCAAAACAAACTTAAACCAACGATCTAGACTATTTTCAACTAATTTTGTGAAAATTTCCGGGCTAGTGTGAAGTTGGCCCGGAAAATTTGAAACTTTCAAATTTGGTATTTAGAAACCCAAACAGACGTCAAATTTGTTAAAACAAACCTAAACTAACGCTAAACTAATGATTTATAACACTTTCATTGAGAGGGCTGACATCATCCGGGCCAACTTCGCAGACGTGCTAACTTCTGTTGAGAGCGTACCATGTACTTGTCGAGCGGAAATTATGAGGTAATATGATGGATGAACGTAATATGATGGCATGATGCGTTATCCTATTGGAATTCATCATATTTTAAAAATAGTTCTTCTCTGGAGGCTGCAAAGGACCTGGCTACTTACAACCATTCCGTCTTCTGGCAGCATCTTAGTTGAGCCAAAATTATGAAAGTTTAATGTGAAAGTTGAAGACTTGATTCATAAATTCTCATCACAGTTTCCTTCAATAATTCTTACCTGGGGCAGCAAAGGACCTCATTACCTACATCCTTCTCCTCCGCTGACAGCATGATTTTTGATCCCAAACTATGAAAATGGTATAGAACTGAAGCCCAGAATTGTTTTCATTGATTCACACTTTTTTCCAATCTGGACGTAGTGGAGCTGGCCTGCCAAATTTGAAAACTTTCAAAGTCTCTCACGGTTGAATTTTTTGAGACAAATTATGAGAATAGTATAGGAATGGGCTCCATCGAATGAGACCAATATGAAAAATATTCAATATCACTTTATTTATGAATCTATAAAAGATATTAAATACTTCACACAGACACATAAATACATAATGCAGAATTCAAATAAAGTTCAGCATGATAATACAATTCAATAATTTGATAGTAGATGGTAAGGGAAAAAACCACTGGCGTGAGATGACTCTTGATCGCCAGTGTGAGTAGGAAAAAAATTAAATTTAAAGTTCTCTGAAATATCTTATACTAAACTACGGAACTCTCTTCCTTATTCATATTTTATACAGTGTATACAGGATATAGAACACATTATTCGATGGGAAATCGGATAAGAGAATAAGAAGTAATTTTGTCAATAACTTTACTATAAATAGTTACTATAATGACTCAATTTTTCCATTTTCTAACGTTTTACTTGAAAAAGTGAGTAATTTTCGGTTAAATTTTGCATTTGAGTAAAACATCACGTTCAAGAAATGACTCACATCTCTATTCAAACAGTTGGAAATGTTGTCTGGTAGTCTACACTATTTTTAGTTGTAATCCTCGCCTGATAATTTTGAAAGCTTGTAGAACTTCTTGATCTGACGGATTCTTCTCTTCAGATTCGTCACAGTCATCATCATCATCATCATCATCAGCTCTAAGAATTGAAATGTGTGACAAAAGCAGAAAGATGGGAAAGTCCTGTCTACCTGCCTGTTCTACGAATGACAGGTTTTTGAAATTCTATTTCCAGTAACTTGCATTCAATTTCCAACATGTGTTTCAAACTCTATTCACTGTTTACCATCCTATCTTCTCCCTACCTGAACTTGTCATTATTTTTAGTTTATTGACCTTTCTGCTGAAACTAAACAATTCTGACTGTTGGCTTCTCATTCACACTACATTTTGTATGTTGAAGTGAAGAGAGATAACTTTGTAGTTGAGAGGTACAAAATTCGTTATAGAAGAAAATAAGGAGCCAAAATTCTGAAATGTCATGGGACAAGGTAAAAATATTTGTTGCTTAGAAGAATTTATTAAGTGGTGGCTTGTTATAGAGAGGCTCGACTGTATAGCAATTTGAATATAGTGTGCTTGTATAAACTGTATAGCAATAGGCCTATATAGATGTAGTAAATAATATATAATAAACAATATATAGGAACATAATTGACCGAGCAAAGTGAGGTCTAAGATTTAAGTCGACGGTTTTGCATTTCTCTTTATGTTTATAATTATGTTCCGCATTTACGGCGAAACGCGGTAATAGATTTTCATGAAATTTGACAGGTACCTTTTTAAGTTGTGGGTCAACGTATATACAAGGCTTTTGGAAATTTTGCATTTCAAGGATAATATAAATGGAATAGGCGCATCCTTCATACACCAATATTAGAGTAAAAATCACACTAGAATATTATTCATCATAGATCAGCTGTCGAGAGGATTATAAATTGCATGCAATGACGCAAGCAATTTAATATATCAATGTAAATTGAAGAAAAACAGCTGTTGTTCGATTAATATCATCGATTAAATCTTCGTTGAATAAATGAATAAACGAAGGATCTTATAGGCCAGCTCAGAAAATTATGAGCTGCATAATCACATCTCCGTGGTTGGGAACCCACCTGAAATTTCGATCCTAGCATAAGTAAAACTGCAGGTCTATCAATTGACTGAGCGAAGTGAGGTCTAAGATTCAAGTCGACGGTTTGGCATTTCTCTTTATGTTTAAATGTTCATATGTTGCGCATTTACGACGAAACTCGGTAATAGATTTTCATGCAATTTGACAGATATTCCTTTTCAAATACGCGAAAATCACGCGTGTGTGATAAAAAAGTGGGTGTTTTCTCTGACAGCAACCTCGCAGCGCGCGATTATATTTTCAGTCATAGGCAACATAGATGTCCAACATGTTGCTGTAGCTAATGATCTATTAATGAATTTTGTAAATGAAAACCCATTGAACTTTTTATTGACTGGGGATAAGAAGGGTTTTCTATAATTGTGATTACCAGGCATCTGTTTGATAAAGATACCAAGTTTAGGGAATATTTTAGGCTTTCAATACATTTTGTTTTATGAGGTACTGTTCTGTGAATAGTAGACCTCGCGCAGTTATAAACCACAGCCTCCTCTAATACTGTCCATCAGAGTAAATTCTGTCCTGTGCTGTTGTGTCAGTGGCATATCCAGGGGGGGATATGAGGATGTATCCCCCCCCCCCCAGCGAAATGAGACCTACATTTATTTCGTGGCCCATTCAGCAACTACTTAGTTAGCTTTCTTTATATTGTATGAGTCGAACAAATATCTAGGAGATGAGAGAATAGCACAATGATAATTATGAAATTATAAGCTAGACAGTGAATGGTCTAGTATATATATGGACTGAGATAGCATGAAAATAAAAAGATAGCACTTTAAAGTGAGTCAATTTTGTTACTTTTCACCATCTATTATATTGAAGAAATTCAATGTAGCTTATATTTTTTCAGAGTTGATCATAGTTTATTGAGTTTCAAGTATGTGGTTGAGAAGACAAGTATGGCCATCTATAGTAGTTCATATCCTTAAACAATGCACCAGCAGCTTCTTCTACCCTTAAAATATCCCGGTTATGATAAATGGGGGTAGCCTAATTTCCATCGTTAACAGGGGAGATACATCCCTGAATATTTGGGAAAATTGTTTATTCCTCTCCCCTAGAAAAAATTCAAGTTCAAGAACTGAAGTAAAAATTATGAAAAATTGATCAAAACAGTTAATGAAAAGTATCTAATTATGATTTTGGTATTATTTATGCTTACTTTCTGTTTTATTATTTTATACTTTTGTTTATAAAATTATGTATTCTCTTTTATTCGTTTTGAATATGTATTTGTTGTATGGCAAATAAATGATTTGATTTGAATCAAGTTGAAACCTATTAGCATTATTATTTTTTGGAACAATTGAATTACTAGTAAAATTCTTGAGTGCGCGACGCAGAGGGAATTACAGAGATTGCGCGCGTGAAGTCAGAGAAAACACTTCCCTAGCAATAGCTGCAGCAGACTTTTGCGTGATTACGTCAAGAGAAACCTAGGCTTTAAAATGTAGTGGCTAGTCGCGCATGTAAATTCTATTGGTCGATCCAGCGCACGCGCATTACTTCAAAGTATTCATAGTGGAATTATTGTGGAACGCTAGGAACTTCAAGGCCATCTCTGTTTACTGTCGATCGGCTCTCCCATCGAACAGTTGGGGTTCCCCCGTTTCATGATATCCTGATAGATACAAATAACATTAATTCAACTTTAGTTACATTATGTCATTCTTCGGCTATTCTTTCACATACTCATTCAGTCTGTATTCTCTATTCAACTTTCTGTTCCACTTGTCCTGTTTCATCTTCATACTTTCTATATATTTCTTTTATTCTTCCTCCTCTCTATTTTTCCACTTTATCTGCATACATCAATTAATACCTTTTAATTTTTTTTCTGTACTCGTCCATATTCAACTTCTCTTTATTAGTCTCTTACAATGTTTCCTGCACTAATATTCTCCCTCACATATCACTATCTCCCTTCCTATAGCTTCTACTTCATCTGTCAGAGTATTCCTAATTATAGCATGTATTTGACTCTCAGCTTTTTCGGTGCTTCTTTGTTACCCTACTCATTTTTCCTTCTCGAGCTACTTCTTTTCCTCTTCCGCTGTCCTTTCGCTATTCCTTTCTTTCGTATTCGTTCTTTCTTCCTCCATTCCTCTTTTCTAATATTCCGTACATCAAAGTCCGTGTACACCGACATGAGAAAAAGATCTGTAACCGAAAGCTGCACTACACATACATATGTAGCATTTGCTGTAATAGTATGCTCCTAAATCTTGCAGAAGATTTCGCAAAAATATACGTCCAACCTTTTTGTGCAGGTAGCGTGGTGTGCTAATGTATTGAATTTTCAATTCTGTTAGCTCTGCTCTGGGTTGAGGTGCATTACGGTGCTCAAGTATGTGCATTTGTGTGTGGGTGTTATGTATGTGTGTATGTGTTAGTTGAGTAAGTGGATCCTCCTCTACGGGAACGCGCCACCTTAGTCCTCCGACACACCCAGAACCTGACAGGAGTGGACAGCGACTATCTCATCCATCGACACCGTACGCCAGCGACAGGGAAAGACTGTTTTGAAAGAGTCTCGAATTGGCGTGTGCGTTAGGCGCCAAAACCGGACACTTTTACATTCGTACAGACACGACAAAGTCAGACACATCGAATCTCTGACACTTCCAAAAGGTAGGCCTATACTTCTTGGACGGACTGTACTACGCAGAGCTGTCTGGGTTTTCGAACAATGGTTATTGTTTTGATAAATCCCCACGTGTAGGCTATTCTTAACAAGACCATTGGCAATTTATTTCTGAAACCTATCACTCTTTTCTATCCCTCTTTGTAGTAATATCAGGCGATGACTTATCTTGTAACTGTATAATTCGTTGAATATCATTCCTATTTTGTGCAGTTGTCTCTCTTTTCTGAAGTTATTTGGAGCTTGAATAATATAACTCTTAGTAAATTTCTTGACACAAAACAAAAATAACTTCACTTAATAGTTCAATAGTCAAGATTAGTGAGTACACTGAAACTTCTCGATAACTCTATAATTCGTAGTTTTGCCATCAAAAATACTGTAACTAGTATTCCTATAATGATAAATACACTAGTATGCCATAGTAACTGATAACTCCGCTGAATTCAGCTGATTAATATACGAAACTTACATCAACTCGCTTTCTTTAATGTCTGTCTGCCTGTCTAGGTATTGTTTGTTTTGAACATAGCCCACCCACATGTATTAGTAATACAACTTGTGATAGCAATACATTTAACGTTATAGTAATTGGTATTATTAGTTTAGGGATTTTGAATTCTGATTGTGAATTATTCACCCATACGGAGTGAACTTTGAAGTTCTATGGATTAAAATATAATAATATAACTAGAGACACCCTTGGTTGAAGAACTCGCTCATGAACGGTTGTATTGATCTCTGAAATCTTTTACAAGTATGTCAAATTAATATTTAACAATATTTTCCAATATCCATTCATACAGGCTATATCATGAATTAATTATGGGTAATTATGGGATCAGTATCCATTATATATTTTTTCGTATTTTATTTTATCAGCCTCGATATTGCACAGCTTGATATATAATTCGTCACCCTCCAAAATTCGTATTAAATGCTTGGTCCCGTAAGCTACAAATTATAGTGGTTCTACTGTGTTGAATGTAGTCTACTGGGGGGTTAATATACTCGAACATTGAGAATTTTGAATATAATAAAATGTTTCAGTATTGTTTTTCATTTCGAATGTCATTTTCAATACTGGAAGATATAACTTACAGTTATCGTTTCCCAAAAAAGCGGGAAAATGTTATTTTTTCATGATAATATTTTGATGATTGATTTTTCTACGTTTCAACGACGGGATTTGCTTTTGTCAGTATATGTACGTTGGCATGTTTGTAGATTAGCTTTTGATGATTACAGCTTGGCACTGCTCTCGGTTTCATTCATAACAGGTAATATTGTCATCGTCAATACACGCCAATCAGTCATTGGCCGTTTCAACACTTACCGATTTCTCGTCACGGTACCGGTTTCTTTTTTCCGATGTCCGAAGGGCTAATTGGGGTGACATATTGACAATGAGATCTGTTAAACAATGAGATCTTATAAACTTTATAACTACTGTACAAGCTCTACTGTTCACAGAACTACTAGCTACAAGTATTCAACTACAGAAGTCGGAAATAGACATTTCATTTTACTTATGGTAGACACCCACCCTTATCTATCTACTTCACGTCTATGAATATAACAAATGAATATAACTATGAATATAACAATATATCAAAGGATAGAGTTGAAAGTACAAAGGCATAGAGATGGAAATTTAGAAGTAAATGATTTGTTATAATTCAATTACCCAGGTGTATTAAAACTAACTACTTTAGCATTTACCTGATTACCGCAATCATTATGTTACAAATTCAAATTTGCGTTGCATTGCTGACACTCGGCTGCTCTCTGCAACTATTTTCTCGAATCATGCAATAACTTTATAACATGACGTCAACAAACTTGGTGACTCAACACATCTGTCTCGTTTTCAACTGACAATGGCAAACTCTCTCGATCAGCTGTTTTCAACTGACGATGAAAAACTCTCTTGATCAACTGTATTCAACTGACGACGGAAAACTCTCTCAGTCAGCTGCTACTCGGTTGATGAATATTATTACCTGATCATTTTTAAGTTCCCTCAGTGAGTTTTCCTAAACATGAGTCCTAATTAAAATGATGATTTTCATATCACAAACTCACTATATTTCAAACTATATACTATGTTTCAAAATTAATCAAAATCGTTAAAGCCGTTTTCGATTTCCATCAGACATACTGACAAACAAACTAACAAACAGAAATGGAATACGATGGTAAATACGTCTATAGTAACATCCATATGGGAACGTCTGTTATAGTAGACTGCATAAAACTAATCCAATGTTAGTTGGAAGAGCTGAGTACCTCCTCACCCCTTACCATAAACTTTGCCAATTCTTCAGGTGTACGGTATTATGAAAATATCAATATTAATTCTTACTTATAATCAGCTGCGGACGAAGTTGATCAAATCTTATTTGGCAACGTTGCATTTACCCTCATGAGACTATTTTCATACGGTCTTGTATATTTAAAATAATGTATAATATAGTGAACAACCAATTCATTTTTAAAGTAATTTATTATAATATATATGGGATGAAAAATAATTGAGAGATTATAAACTACCTAAAACAACTTGGACAACAAAATAAATAACTTAGAATATATTCTTTTAAATTGGTGCAAGTTCCACATCATCCGCCTCTTGCACAACGGCGGTATCACCAATCCTAAAACTCGCAGCCGAGGACCAACTGCTAGAATAAAATAATACTAATAATAATAATAATAATAATAATAATAACAAATTAGAATATCCAATGAATTATTATTATTATTAATGTATAACAAATTCCGGCCCGGGCAAGATATGTTTCTCATACCACTCCCGTGTTTCGGTTGGAAACGTTAAACTGCCAGTCCCAGCTGCCTGGAAACAGTCGTTAGGTCATGTCAGAGGCCTTGAAATTGATCAGTCATAAGGGGGACAGTGAAAAGGGGGTCCTAAGCCCCCCTCAAGGATCAGATAAATAATGAAAATGCGGGTCTATCTACACGAATCCTTAGAGTCTCATGAAAATTTAATACTTTTTTTTAACAGCAGTAGTATAGTTCCTTCTACAGTATAAACAATGTAGCAAAATTGCCTTGAAAGTATGGGTACAGAGTAATAAAGAATATATTTTTCTCTGTGGTATAGTTTGAATACAGAATGGGTACACTTATTGATCAATTGATAAATTTCAATGTGAGAATTAACAAGTTGCAAGATGTCACAGTGAAAGTAAGACAAAGGGCACAATCAGACAATCAAATGTATGTAAAGAGTTGTTGAGAATTATGGGAACAGCTTGAAGTATCTTTAGCTTTCTAACTAAAAGTTATTTTCCAATAAGAATATTTTCCCCAATGAAATTGTCATTGTAACAGAAAAATTTATCTTTTTCCATGATTTTTAAGAAATCTGTTTTAGTGTATTCCTACTTTAGGGCCTCTCTGTAGACCTAAATTTCCAATAAATATTTCATGATTGAATTTAATAAGTAATAATGTATAATATGTCTGTATTGATACTTCAACCACATTTATATAAAACTGGAAAAAAATGAAGCATATAATAACATCTTCGAATGTAACGTTTATGGGGAAAAACCCAGGTCCCTCTATCTTTTGGGGGTATTCCTCCCCCCCCCCAATACCTCTTGGTTTTTGCCCCACCCCTCCCTAGCAGTTTGGTGAAATGGCGCCACTAAAGTTGAATGAAATCAACTTCACTTATTGTATGGTAATTGTATGGCAAGATTACGATACTTATGAGCTCTACTTAGAAATGGATGGTGAAACAAGATAATTGAACTGGAATGTAATAAACTGTGATATTTTTATAATTATATAAAAGAAATTAAGCCATACATTACAATCATTGAGAGAAAAACTAATAAGATGCTTATATTGTCTTCTCAAATCTTGATACATTAACAATACACGACCGGTAATTCACGAGTAAATACTGATGGGGTCGATTTCAATGAACAAATTATTTAAATGAAATGGTTTATTCAATTATTTAAACGATTTAAATGAAATGGTTGTTTACTTCTAAATGTCTATACTTGAGCATTCTGTTAATTTCGAACAGAGCTCACTTTCACGGGGTTTTCTCAGATGATGCAGCAATCACTGAGGAATCTCCAGCACAGATTTCAATAATCCAGGAGAGAGTCATCTAAAATTAAAACTATTAGTGCAATATTGCTAAATTATTATTACCAATTAATAGTGTTTTCCAGAAAATTACTAATCCCATAAATGTCTGTTAATTAAATGATAAGTTATGGAGTTCCAAATATTATAATATTTTCGCATTCCCATCTTTCTTTTTTCATATTTTAAATCGCTTCATTTGGGTCACTCGTTGTTTAGTCGAATATAGTATTTAATAGTATTAAATACTCTGGCAAGTTCACTTCTGAGTCACTCGTTGTTTAGTCGAATATAGTATTTAATAGTATTAATACACTGGCAAGTCTCAAACAAAAGGAGACATGTCGAGATGCCTTCCGTCATCTCGGCATCATGACGGTGACCAACATCTACAATATCATGGAAGTCATCACCCATGTTAGCCGACTAAATCTCCAAAGAGGCACAGATGTTCATAAATACGTCACTCGGCAGGCAGACAACTATGTACTCCCAAGGCACAGGACTGCAATCTTCGAAGAGAAACCTTCATACGTGGGCAGAAAACTGTGGAATCATCTACCGGAGAAGATAAAGAGGCTGGATTGTGTGACATTGAAAAAAAGACTTAGTGAGTTTCTCAAAGGAAGGCCCATGTACGAACTATGTGAATTTCTTGAAACAGGAGACAGACTGGCAGTGAACAAAAATATAATTGTGAATACAAACAATTCAAATATATTTAATTATATCTATATATTTTTTATTCTTGACAACAATTGCTATTCTTGAAGAATATGTAATAAAGAATTTTGACTATTGACTATTATTCAGGTATATAGCTATCACATAAATCTCTCTTAGCAGCGACTACATAAACGCTTAACATAGGTTGCTAGGGAACGATAATAATAAGAATGTGATGAATAATCTATCCTGTTCTAGGCGAGCAATATTTCTGTATCACAGATATCCAAAAACTTGAAACGGTGGTTTGATACATTGATGAGCGATTTCCACCATTCTTTGTCTCTTGAAATTCTTTATTTGAATCTTGTATTAAACCTTCCCAAAGAAAATGTTTAATCCAATGTGGCGGAACGAAGATGGCAGACATAAATTATGAAGCTACCTACAGATTTTTTTTTAATTTGAATAGGAATTCCAGTGGAGCCCACTGTCAAATTATCTTGGGAAAAGGAACATCAAACTGTTTTCCTATTAATATTACGCTGTAGGCCTACGTGAATCCATAGAACTTCATAGGTTTCTCCGTATGGGTAGATGATTCAGAATCAAAATTCAAAGTTTGTCAAATTAATAATACCAACGACATAGCAACTGCCATCACAATTTGTATCATTAATATTACGCGTATGGTACTGAAAGATAATAGTCGAGCAGACACTCAGGAGCAAGTTATTTTGTCTCATGTAGTACTTTCAATGTTACTTTTATATCCTGAAAAAGGACGAAGAAGTGAGTAAAATATTTTGTTGATCAACGAACTTGATCTGTAAAAAGGTTCGAAGAGTGCGTGTTCAAAATTTGAAGCTGATTGATCAACTCTTTCTGAAGTTATTGTAGTGCATTCAAACAAACAAGCAAACCCACAGACTGGCAACAACTTTGAACTTGAGTAAAAAGTAAGAACTTGCTAGCTCTCGTTCAAAAAATATTATTGAGAGAATAACGGGCGGTATTATCAAGTTGGGAGCACCTAACTTGAAGGAGTCAAATTATTTCAGTGTAGGGGATTGAGTATTTTACAAGAGAGTGTGTTTCTGAGGGATATAGGCCTATAGTGAGAAAGTGAAGAAGTGAGGATTCAATTGAATTGCAGTTTTAGTTTTGTTGCACGGCCGGCCCTCTCTCACATTCAACCATCAAACTTCCAGTACGATGCTACATTAACTATATTATACAATCCTACTCAGTGGAATGAGGGAATTCACAATATTACAAGCAAGAGTTGATAGTAATGAATATTATTGACACAAAAAAAATTACAAATCTAGGCATGGGAAAGTCAAATTCAAGATAGGTTGAAGATAATATGTCTGAAGCATTCTATGAAATAATAACAAAACCCTGGGGGGTTTTGAAGAAAGGAGAACATTAGCACACAACCGGGTAAGAGAGAGAGAGAGAGAGAGTGTGTGTGAGACAGAGTGAGAGCGAGAGTGAATGGCGCAGGAGTGATAGAGAGAGGGTATGGGAGGGGGTGAGAGAGAGTGAGGAGGAGAGCGAGAGGGAGAATGAGAGAGTAAGCAATAGAACTAAAATAGTAAGGTTGAGATAAGAGACAATGTCACGCAGGAGTATTGTCTAACGGTGGTGACACACACACTTCTACAGTCACTCTAAGTTATAAACAGAATATTTCAAAGAAAGTACAGTCTGTGCCAAAATTGAAACCAGTTTACTTCCAAGATATTCTGACATAAGCATCAAAAGCAGATAGCGACAACCAGAGACTGTTTTCCAGGTAGAGAAATTAGTCACGGACTCGCCCCGCCAAAACAAGACACTTCTTTTTCAGCACAAGAACGACAAAACTAGCCACCGCCAAAACAAGACTGATTTTTAGTGCTAGGATGGATGTGTCTGACTTTGACGGTGGTGTATCTTGACATCGCCCCCTCCTCTATGCCTTTATACGACCCCCGTAACGCCCTCCTAATCAAACAGCTCATAGAAAATGCACATAAGCCCCCAACCATGACCTCAGAGCTCTCTGATGTCCAGTGTGATCAACATCGTAGCTCAGGCAACTTAGAAGCAATATCATGGTATTTATTGAATTATATATCGGTCATCAATGTTATATGAAGGTTTGTCCTGCAATCAACCAACCTAACTCAGCTGATAATGTTCTGTCTTTGTTATGTTCTTGTTAACAATTATGTGAATAATGTTCTCACTATAAAGTTTGAAAACTTTCCTCGAATGATCATATCTAGGTGGATCACGCATATTGTAGGTGGATTCTTAGAGATAGCTTTGACATAACAATTCATCCAACAAAGCTATCTGTATTTTCAAACAATTCATTTGTTATGTTATCTCTAGCGTATGAACTCTGAATAAACATTTTCGATAGTATCATAATGCAAATGTTATTGGATCGATCTATTGTATGGAAAATAAATGCATCAACAGTTTATTCAGGAAACGTTTTTGTGGCGAACGAGTTGAACTCTGTGTGAGTACATGATAATATGAAAAAATGTTTTAGTTTATGAAAGCCTTTCTCTTGAATAGTAATAACTAAAAATAAATTGATATTGATAAATTCATAATGAATGAATAATTAAATAAATTGATTTTTTATTCATTCAGAAACAAACAATATGATTTTCAAAATTCATGTCATATATTTAGTTGAATGAGTTCATAGAATAATTCAATCCAACAAACATATTTTTTAACCCTATTGAACATTTTCAAGGTTCAAGTTATGTTAAGAAACTTAGTTTCATAGTTTGATCCTAGCACGTCTTGGAAAAATATAGGTTATTTGATTAAAAACAAATAAAAAACAAATTAAAATTAACTAAAGCAAAATCCAACCAAGTATAGTTCAAGTTCAAGTATCGTGAGCTCCGACTGAAAACCTCCTCATGTAAGGGTCCTCTAACTGATCTTGCGTTATATTTAAAAAGAATATATGCCCTTTGTGAATTTCCAAACCAGTGTCATCTGACATTCTCAATTAGAGTTCAGGACAAGAAAGAAATATCGACATGTGAGCTAGCTTATCCAGACACGCGTTATTCAAACTGTACAAATAACTTCAAACGTAGTTTGTTTCCAATCATTATCATCGATTTCTGTTCAAAAACAAGGTTAAATATAAATTTGAACTT
Organism: Nilaparvata lugens; assembly: GCF_014356525.2. Classification (NCBI taxonomy): domain Eukaryota; kingdom Metazoa; phylum Arthropoda; class Insecta; order Hemiptera; family Delphacidae; genus Nilaparvata; species Nilaparvata lugens. The sequence continues at coordinate 53,341,353 of NC_052518.1, forward strand.
TTTCAAGAGAATCAAATCTTTGAACTACTGTAATCACTAAATCATGAATTTAGTACCAGTGATGATAGAATAACATATAATTGTCTGACTGATGAGGTTCAAGTCGGTTATCCACGTTGCCTGAACGTTCCAAGCTCAAAAGCTGATTCCAATTTAATTAACTCACTATAGTGAGGTCCACGTTATAATGACAGTATTTGATCAACTTTGGTTTTGCTATTCTTGTCTATCATTCGACAAAGACGCTGTTACTATCCTTTTCTAGGTCCTCAATGATGCCAATTATGTTTTTGACAGTGTAGAAATATAATTAATGAATGCATAGAATCGGCATCGCTATTCTTCTATCTTTATCCACTGCCATTATAACGTGGATCTCAGTATAGTATCATGTTAAAACGCCGTTTTCCAGTTCTGTTTACACATAAAAGGGCTCGGAATTGCATCTCAGGTTATTCTGTTTAAACGAGTAGAAACTTGAGACTCTGTGACATCAAGACTGAAAACAAAAACGAAATCGATTCTGTGATATAATGTTATCTAAGTGTTAAGCTTAAGATTCTACTGCACACCCACCTAACAAGCTGAAAAGTAAGCATATTGCTTACACTCATACCTCAAGAATGGATTGAACTATTTCCTTGAAAGTTCGTAGGACTCAACTATATGCTTTTACAGAGAGCATACGCTTTTCATAATTTCATTATTTCTTCAAGTTTTTCTTATTTTAGCTATTTAAACATGAATTTGCTATTTTGAAAAAGAAGCATCGAGAAACGAATTTGAAAATACAGTGACCTTTAGAATAACAACACAAATCTAAATCCGTTTGAATTTTGTTCAAATTCCTAATATTTTTGCAATAAACTGAGTCGTAAAATTGCAAATTTGAACCAAAAATGAACCGTTACATTGCCAACCTAGTTCGAGGGTTATTCTCCAGAGAGCTCTACTGTTGAAACGTAACCCCCACCACCTACTACTTACATACTAAGACTGCCCAGCAGTGTATCAATGAATGAATTGAATGAATGACCACAAGAAAGAGTGGGAATGGGAGGGGAATAGATGAGAAGTCTGTTACACTCTCTCTGTCTCTCAATTCCAGCTAGCTTTTGCCATATCCATGCCATGTGTGACTTATTAGTTCGTTGAAACGTGACAGTGACAGTTCATCCAGTCATTTGTGATAAGTTACTATGGGTTTTCATTTATAGAAACGTTTTGCCTTGTTTATTCTAGACAATCCTTGTTAGTGAATAATACTTTTTCTATTCTATTCCAATTGACTTCGAATTACGTGAAATGTTATAAAAATGTTGAAGTGCATGCGACCAAATTATTTATCATAAAAAATGGACGAAACGCCGAAGCCTCATCAAAGTCGCCGACGCTTTAGACACAAAAGTGGACGCAGATTGAAACTTAGCGCGAAACCGCTTAAACGAAGAGGAACAGCGTTAATTCAATACTGGGCTTCCAAAAGGTAAGCTAATATTTGATACACATCCATAATTTCCTTCATCAAGAACCATAACAATCAATATATCTCCATTTGTAATTTGAGTAATAAAGCTTCAATTCTCAATCGAATATACAATTATACATGTCAACGTTTTTAGAAATATTGAACAGTTTCACGATTCTATGCTATGAAAGCTCAGGGAACTTGGAAAACACCCATTCAAAAAATGTCAATTGTCAATTACGAATAGTGTAATCGGCAGACCTATCTTACACTAATTTTACTGCATTTTCCATAATATATTTTCACTATTTTTTGAATGGGAATGACGAATTTGCCACCTATGAATAGTCCTATTGATCTTGTTTTTTTTTTGTAATTCCAGGGGCAGAGGCAGAAGTGAAAAAACAACAGTTGACCATGATTACGGACCGAATGCTCAACGCCCTGACATCAGTGAAAAAGAACTTGTCATTGAGAAAAATAGGTTTTTAGCCTCACTGGTGTTATCAGAAGAGAGCCGTCACCAGTTGGAAAGGAGGACTGTCCTGCAGCATCACTCCGCTGAATGGCTTGAAGAGACACGGAAAAGGATTAATGCATCAAATTTTGGACGAATAAGCAAGAGAAGGCCAAATACCGGATGTGAAAATGTAGTTCGCGAACTATTGTATGGGGGCGGTAAAAATTGTTCAGCAATGGAGTATGGGAGGATGAACGAGGAGGCTGCTCTAAAAAAAGTTAGTGAGATAGCTGGACAAAAAATTTTGAAATGTGGGCTATTCATTGATGCCGATTTTCCATTTCTGGCAGCATCGCCGGATGGATTATTAGAAGATGGGCATGGTATTGTGGAGGTCAAATGCCCTCAGACAATAAAGGACCTACTCCGAAGGGAAGCAGCAAAGTTGAAAATATTGAAATTTTGCAAAATTGAAGATACAAATATCGAATTGAACACAAACCATAACTACTACTATCAAATACAGGGACAACTCCACATTACGAAACGTCAGTACTGCTTATTTTGTATATGGTCTCCAAAGGGGACAGAAGTTGTTACTGTATACAAAGATGAGCAGTTCTGGAGTTCGAAGATTCTTGAACAAGTGAAAAAATTTTATATGGACTGTGTATTGCCGGAACTTGTTGATCCTCGACACACGCGTTCAATGCCAATTCGAAATCCAGATTGGATTATTGAGGCGCAAGAAGCACGTAAGAAGAAATAATGATGACACAAACATAACTGGAAAATAAAAACAAATATTGTCACATACCACTTATTTATTATTAAAACTTACATGAAAGTATTATTAAAGTAATACTTTATTAAAGTAAACTTACATTAAAGTAATGTACCTAGGTTTCATAATGGCCTAGGCTTACATTACTTTAATGTAAGTTTTAATAATAAATAAGTGGTATGTGACAATATTTGTTTTTATTTTCCATTATGGAGAAATACCACAACATCTCCTCAAACACAATCAATTATACAAACATAACTATTCTTCCTTTTCTCCTTTTATAGTAGTAGTTATGGTTTGTGTTCAATTCTATATTTGTGTCTTCAATTTTGCATAATTTCAATATTTTCATTTTTAACAAAGTCATTTTTCATTTTTCATTGCACCGGTAAGGGCATTTGTGCAGAGAGAAAAAGAGAAAGAAACGAGTGAGAGCGAGGAGGAGAATGAGAAGATTTAGAACGGAAAGAGTGAGGAGAAGTGGATGGAAAAGAGGGAGAAGAAGAATAAGGGGAAAAGAAGGAGGAGAAGGTGAAGGAGGAATGAGAAAAAGATTAAAAAGAAGGAGGAGAAGGTGAAGAAGGAGGAATAGGAGAAGAAAGAGGAGAAGGTGAAGAAGGAGAACAAGAAGAAGTAAGGCTTATTATTTCTCAAAATTCACGTAATATTGTTTGAAGACCATCAAAATATTTTATCGTCTTATCTGTCTCAACTTCCGCTGAATATATATTTAAAATACATAGAAATATATTTTCAATTACTTCTTTTATATTATTTTTTTATTATTAATAATACTTTTTTAGATTAATTTTTCCATTTTAAAACAAGTAATGAGTTTGTACTTCTCGCACACATTTTGTGTTTGAGAACACTCACGGAGAAAAGTTTTCTTCTGATATTGATAAATTTGAAGTTGTAGGGTATAATAGTAGCTTCAGTTTCTAGTGTAATAGTAGTTCTAGTAACAGTATAGTGTATATTTATGTGATATTGAATTCCTGGGCTGACTACCTTTAGGATATAATTCAATTATCTTCTGACTTATTGTAGTTTATCAATGTAAATTAATAATTAATCCTATTCTATAAAACTAATTTACATTATCTAGCATGTTTACTTGAAGCTACATAATTTTTCCAACAAATCCGTCTAAATTGATTAAAAAATAGCTGGTGAATGCAGCACTTCTAGAGGCTTTAATGTTCCAAGAAAATGTTTAACTGTTATTTTTATTCTTTTTTCTATTTATTTTATTTATATATTTTCAATTTTATTTATTTATCCATTACTATAATCTTTTTTGTTCTAATCTTTTCCATACTGTAATCATCTTGTTCAAAAGAACAATTTCATTCTTCCCAAACAGGTTCTGTAACCTATGGGTTATTTCCAATTATTTCATTTTATTTGTATATTTATTTATTATTGATTTATTGTTAATGCAAGTTTGATTTATTGTAAACTGTAGCCTATGTATATTGCTATAATGCTAAAAATTCGATTTAGATTTGACTTGAATTGTACAATTGATTGTAGATTACAAAACTAATAATTTTTTCAATGTATTATTTTACGGAAATAAATTTTATTTGAATTTGAATTTGTTTTTTTTCAATTCAGAACCTGACAAGAACTTACCTTATTTTTAAATTTACAAATGCCTGTTATGAAAGATTTTTCGTTACTCGCTCATTTACAAGGCCAAGAGTCATCAATATAAATAATTATTTTTGTATAACAGATTTATACATACTGTATAACAGTTATAGGCCTACTGATATAATAGAGAATCTAGCAATGATTTTGTTCAAATTGGTGTGAAATAGTTTGGACTGTTTCACAATGAAAACGTTCAGTTCTCCAGCTTATCCTTCATGAGGAAAATTTGACATTGTTCCCAAATACTGTTGGGCATATTTAATTTGATTCACAAGAAAATTCAACAGCTTCTTTCATCTCTTCTCTGACGTAATTAACAGTTTCTTCAATTAACTAGAATGTTTGAATACATTCCCGTCTTCTATTGATTTTGCATTCGAAAACTAATCCATTTCTTCAAAAACTTCGAACTCCAGTGATGCTCTGAAGCCAAGGCTTATAGAAGGTTGTTCTCATGTAAACTCCAGGCAAGTATGGTGCTGCACACTTGATACCATGCGAAACGGTTCCTGCAAGAACCCAATGTCCGTCTTCTCTTTCAACCATCAGAGGACCTCCAGAATCACCCTGAAATCATAAAAACAGTTTGTTTTCAACTTTCAATTTACAATACCCTTATCTAGCTCATGGTTTGATATTCAATGTTGCAGTCACTTATCATAAGTACTTATCTCTAACCTCTCTGCTAAAGGTGTGAAACTATGAAGTTGACACTTATTGCAATATTGAAAAAATCACCCCAGACTCTAAATCTGCTGAAACAATTTGAGGAAAGCGCGAAATAGTAAAATAATACAATTCCACGATGGGTAATCTTTTGAATGCAGTGTTGGAGAGCTATACGCCCTAAAACTGCAAATACTTGGAAAACCTGTGTTTTCAAAAATTTGTACTTTCAAAAGCATAATAATAATAATAATAATAATATAATAATAATAATAATAATAATAATAATAATAATATAATAATAATAATAATAATAATAATAATAATAATAATAATAATGATAATAATAATAATAACAATAGCTTTATTCACATTCTTGTAAGAAAAAAAGCCTCTCTTATGAGGTATATATGTGGTTGGCAACAAATACAATTTCACATTAATTTAAATAATAAAATTTTTCACTCTTTAATTCAGAGTCTGTCAATAATTTTTGACCATCTTTCCCTGTCTCTAGCTTCGGTCAGCCATAAATCTCCAACTCGTTGTGAAAGTTGATCCCTGCCCGCCCAGCGTCCCCTTCCTCTGGTCCTGTCCCGTGGTATCCATTGCATGCATGTCTCTGCCCATCTGTCAGCATCCATCCTTGACACGTGACAGGCCCATCTCCACTTGATTAGATGAGCTTCCCGTTGCAGATACTTCACATTGATCATTTTCAAAATTTCCGTGTTTCTAACTCTCTGTTGCAGTCGAAGCCCGAGTATACTTTTTGACATTTTTGTCTGAGTTGTCTCTAATCTTCTGTCAAGTTCAGCTGTCAGTGTCCAAGTTAGAGCCCCATGCGACAGTGATGGATAGACACATTTTCTGAGGGCTTCCGCTTTTAATTCATTCTAGAAGTCTCCTTTGAATATTTTCCTTGAGATCCAATACTTCTTCCATCTCTTGTTTATTCTCTGCTCTATCTCCTTTCCTGTTCGATTCTCAAAAGATAGAAGTTGACCCAGGTACTCATATTCATCCACATAGCCTATCGACCCAGCAGTGACCTCAATCCTCTTCTTGCTGGAGTTGTTCATAACTCTTGTCTTATTTGCATTCAGATTCAAACCCATTCGTACACTTGCATCTATGAGTTCGTTGAACATTTCTCTCATCTCTTCAGAATTTTTCCAATCATCATATCATAACGTCATCTGCGAATCTTAGGTTTGATAGCTGATATCCATTCACGCATAATCCTCAGTCTTCTAAAAACATATTTCAAACAGCAATTAAAAATAATTGGCGAGAGTGGGCACCCCTGTTCTAAACCTCTTTCCACCTTGATGATCCTTCCTTTTCGCTCAAGCTCTATATAGATCTCATTATTTGTGTACAAACTTCTTAATATCTTAATATAGCCAGTCTCTATGCCCGATTCTTCCAATGCCTTCCACATTTGACCGTGGTTGATACTATCAAATGCTTTATGAAAGTCCACAAATCCAAGGTATAGGGGAATCTTATACTCTATGCTTTCTCCGATGAGTTGATTGGCGGCTTGTAATTGGTCAGCTGTCAAGTATCCAGGTCTAAATCCAGCCTGTTCTGTGGGGTGATTTTCGTAGATCTTGCTTATTACCCGGTTTTTTATTACTGATGCTAATATTTTGTAGATGGTTGATGTCAAAGTGATAGGCCTGTAGTTTCTTATATCTGTACGAGAACCTTTTTTGAACAGAACTATAATTTTACTTCTCCTCCAATCTGTAGGCACTGTCCTCTCCACCATAATTTTATTGAAAATTAATTTTATTTAATTTTATTTTGTTTCAATGGTCGAAGTAGCACATAGATTGCGGAAATTATAACTTCATTTGTAATACCGTCATCTCCTGGAGCTTTGTTCTTTTTCAAGCGTTTAATGGCATGTCTTATTTCTTCTTGTAATATAACTGGTGCATGATGATCTGCTATATGCTCTGTGGCGTTTGTTTCCTCCTCTTGTCCTTCGTCATTTCACTCTTCATATAGCTCCTCATAGAATGCTGATACCTGTTCTACTATATCCGATCTATCCGATAATGTTCCTTCTTCTGTCTCTAGTTTTGGGATCCACCTCTTCTTCTCGGTACTTATGAGCTTCTGAACACTTTTAGTCGATTCTGTGAAATTCATCATTGTGCTCATGATACGTTCCTCATAATTCTTGATTTCGTCTCTTATTCGCTTTCTTACTCCCTTCCTTTCAAGAGCATATACCGCGGAAACTATTGAAGATCACAGACCTCTATCAGATAAAACTTGTAGGAAATTCAAGAGGCTTCATTTTCGAATTGTTAGTCATGTCAATGGAGCGCATTGTTCCCAAGATATAAGCGTTTAAGCAACAAATGAAAAAAATCAATTTTTAAACAACTCTCATCTCTTAGCACAAGGGAGAAGGGATAGGGACTTTTGATATGGTCCCTCCTAACTGGTCCAAACAAAGCTGCAAAGTCGAAAATTGAGTTTCAAACGTTCCCTCCAAACGAATTTGTCAATTATTGAACTATTGTTGCAAAAGTAAAGATATCACACTCAACAGTAAATTTGCTGCAACGGTCGTAGGGAAATGTATACAATATAGAAATTATACTTCAAATTAAGGGGAATTAAAGGCTTTATAAGCTTATGATCAGCATGCATTTTTTTAATCGATAATTAGAAAGTTATGAGGTCAAATTTTGATGGCAAATTTGTTTCTCTCCTAGAATGTTACAACTTAAGGCTCGGATATTTCGAAAACTATGAAAGATATGTAGAAAGCTTTCAAATAAAGGTTGTAGCACATTTAGTTTGCTTCAATTCTGTTTAGAATGGTCATGTCCGTGAAACTAGTAGTTTGCAAGATACATGCGAGAAAACGAAACATTTGAACCACCCCTATCCCTTAGCGCACGGGTTTAGGGGTGGGGACTTTTGGTATGTTTACCTCCTAACTCCTCCTTACAAAACTGCGGGGTTGAAAAGTGTCTCTCAAACCTTTCCCTCTATAATCTTCCATAGACTGGACAGAAAGGAAAATTATATCAACATTACTAGACATCAAATGAACAGCCAACATTCAAATCAGGTAATTTGGACTTCTAGACGTGCATGATTAAGAAAGTAACGCGCAAACTGTGTTTTCTCACCTTATTTTTTCGAGAACTAATCGACAGAAAATGTTTGAGTTTAGAATACAATTTTAGCTTTGAATTTCAAGTTTAGGGTAAATAATGTCTAAAAATGGTGTGCCAAGAGTGCTTGTGCACTGGCACAGGCCTAGTTCTGCCAATTCCGCTTCCAAGAGGAGAAATTGATGCATGATCATGAGATTTTAGTCGACCTTCATTTTAAGTTTTGTTCCAAACAACCAGGCATTTTGCTGCTCATTACTGTCTTAGCGGAAATAGCCTCAAGAAGTCACCGCTTCAACAGGAGCATGGCGCTTATCTCAATCTGTTCATCACCAACACTCTCTGCTATACATCAGTTCTCGAAAGTGAGTATAGTCTCCAAAAAATTCTCCAAAAAAGAATTCGTCACCTGTCCTCCACCCCGACCCTATTGAGAACTGTGGTGTTGAAGCTGAAATTCGTGTACCAAAAAAAATCCAACAAAATGTTATAAGTTAAGCTTTCTGTAAGAAAATGTTCTAATATAAATAAGAAACCGGCCTCCCATTGCAATAAATAATGAGGGTAAGTATTCAAACAGTTTGGTGAAAAAGCGATGATATACATCAGTGGTTCTCAAACATTTTACTTCGAGCCCCCCCTGCATAATTCAGCTGTAAGCCGGGCCCCCCTACATGTATAAGCGTAGACGCCTAGTCCTAGACAACTATACCTGTTGTACATATATGCATACGTACGTATATACCTTCATATTTTACACTCAATATTTATTTAGTTGAGTTTTTCTTATTCTATACATAACCAAATGGGCCAATAGTTTCAATCATAATAAAACAACAGATTAGATACAAACAATTTATTCAGGCACTATTGCTACTATAGTACATAGTTGTTATTTTTTTTTTTTATTAACAATAGAAAGAGCTTCAGTGTGATGGATGAGCTTGTTTTTTCGCACAGAGATTGTTGAAACGAGGTGTCAGCTCTGATAATGCTACTCTTAGTTCCTAAGAGCAGAAAACCCAGTTTCACACAAATAAGTTGTCGCAAATGGAGTAAATATCTTCAATGCCTTTTCACTCGAAATTGGGTGTTCCTGTTGCACACCAATCCAGAAGGATGTGGAAAAATATTCTTCAAACTTCATTTCAAGCGCATAGTCACATTGGAGATAAATGAGGTTTTCTTTTTCTATCATGTTTTCACTCGAAATTGGGTGTTCCTGTTGCACACCAATCCAGAAGGATGTGGAAAAATATTCTTCAAACTTCATTTCAAGCGCATAGTCACATTGGAGATAAATGAGGTTTTCTTTTTCTATCATGTTGAGGGAGCACTCATTGATTGAGAATTTGAATGGGTTTTGAATCCATGCCAAACCATTCAAGTCCTCATAAAAATATTTTTCAAGCCGACCTTTGAGGATTTCTAAATGTTCAAAAAAGCATTTCTTTTCATTGGCTGGAATGTTTGTTTGGATCAATCTCTTCAGTAATAATCTCAAGATTAGGAAATAGCTCCAAATCATCACTTTTGAGAACTTTTCAGTCCATTGCAGAATATTTGCATCTTTTTTCTGCAAAGACTTGTTTGGAACATTTATTTTCTCACAGATATCCGTCATGTATGCTAATTGCAGCAAAAAATTTGAGTTTGTGAAAAACTTTGATTTTTGGTGGTTTTCCTTCAAGCAAAAGTGTAAGCACTTCATGTCTTAGCTCAAATATTCTAGTCAATGCCTTTCCTCTTGAGAGCCAGCGAGCTTCAGTATGAAACAGTAGAGCTGTGGGTTCTGAGCCCATGTCTTCACAGAGAATCCTAGAAATTAGTGACTTTAAAGGCTGCCCTCTAATGAGATTGACTGTTTTAACGAGCACATGTAAAACTTCATCAAGTTCATACATTTTGCTGCTAAAGCCTCCCTGTGAATTATACAATGTGTCCATCTAGCTTCTGGTGCTACCTTTTCGATCAACCCTCGAAGTCCAGTGTACTTTCCTGACATAGCCCGAGCTCCATCTGTGCAAATTCCTACACATTCGCTTCAATACATGTCATTGTCCTTCAAAAATGTATCAACTATTTGGAAAATGCTTCCACCAGTGGTATCAGCTGAAAACGGCTCACAAAAAAATAACTCTTCTCGCATTGCCTCATCATCGACAAATCTTATATGGCATATTAAATGTGCATCTATATTAAGATCTGTAGCTTCATCAATGTGTATAGCAAAATGGGTATTTTTCAGCTTTTCCATCAATTGCACGTGAAGATCTTGTAATTGTATGGCCTCTTTCACACGATAGGAGACGTGCAACTTGAACACTGAACAGTGTTCTCGTTTTTTTGTCGAAGTACATTGAGTCAAATCGTGTCTTTCACATGGTGACTCCTATCCAGGAACCTCGTTTTGTCACGTCTTTTCCCCTCGAGGCAAGCTGGGGCAAGATCTAACAACTATGCCGACGTTTGCTCAAAAGTATGACTCATCACTTTTTCTCAAAGTCTAACTTCCTTAAAAATATAGATGGAAGATTTCTGATTTCGGATTTGGATTCAGCGACCCCAAATTCTTTAAAGCGTGAGTCCTGTTTTCGAAAATATCCGAAAACAAGGAAGTTATGGCTGTTTTTAATAAAGCTTTCTATTATCATATAATTATACGGTAAAAACGAACAGGTACTGAACTATACAGTACGTAAGTACTCTAGCTATTATAATACAACTTACACTGTATTCGTGTAGGAAATTTGGTAGGTTATTTATCTTGATTTCTGAAAATACCCCAAAATAAGGGAGTAAGATAACTTTGAAAAACCAAAGTTTTCCTGCCGATTGAAGAAACATTTAAAATTAGTCTAAGATATATTATGTCTTAGAATAAAAACGTGTAACAAATATCAGATCACTATTCAAGATATCAAGCTTTTCATAGATTTATTTGTCTCCTCATGGAAGAAGGTTTGTGCCCAACGTTTTCACTTAAACATTTCTATGATTGAATTGTGATAGAGAACATTATCGTATTGATCTTCTAAATCCAGTTACATGTACATCGATTTTCGTAAAATTGATTTTTTTACCGTTCCTATGAATTCTAAGAATTCTATGAATTGTTTATACAGGTTCATCACAGGCCAGGCTGGTCTGAGCTATTCATGACTTTTCTTCAGTATGCATTATCAACTCAGCAGTTCTAATATACAGACATCACTACTTGGAATGCCATGACATTTTCTTTTCTTTCAATTCCTATTATTACCATAGATCGATTCAGATCAGCACAATGTTTATACTGTATGTTCATAATAGATTTTTCTGATTGTGAAAAGAAATAGTCAATAATTGCTGGGAATTTAAAGTGATATTCAACGATTTGAACCTGATAAATTGGATTGTTGAATGATAATTGAAATTCAGTGAATTTTACTGTACAACATTCCTTTTCCTCCTATTTTATTGGGTGATGAGTGGAGATGATTTATGATTTCATATTTGGATTCATCATATCATAGTTCAATATTTTTTTGGAAAACTAGAACTTTTAAAAATTAAAAATGTTTATGTATAAACTTCTCAGGTGTTCAAAAACTTCTTAAAACCTTTGCCTGTCCCTTTGTGAGGCAGGAGTATTATTATCTTAGTACGTACTATATAATCATATGATAATGGAAAGCTATATTAGAAACAGCTATAACTCCCTTGTTTTCGGGTATTTTTGAAAATGGGACTTTAAAGAATTTGGGGTCGCTGAATCCAAATCCGAAATCAGAAATCTTCTATCTATATTTTCAAGGAAGTTAGACTTTGAGAGAAAGTGATGAGTCATATACTTTGAGCAAACGTCGGCGGAGTTGTTAGATCTGTCGGCTTATTCATAAGATCCCCATGTGAAAGTACAGGAGAGCTGCAAAATATGAAATATGATCTTCCGTAATATGATATTCCAGGAGCGAGGTCTCTGCCATGTGAAACTGGCCTAAGGCCTCTTTCACACGATAGGAGACGTGCAACTTGAACACTGAACAGTGTTCTCGTTTTTTTGTCGAAGTACATTGAGTCAAATCGTGTCTTTCACATGGTGACTCCTATCCAGGAACCTCGTTTTGTCACGTCTTTTCCCCTCGAGGCAAGCATAGGCAAGATCTAACAACTGTGCCGACGTTTCCACAAAGTATGACTCATCACTTTTTTCTCAAAGTCTAACTTCCTTAAAAATATAGATAGAAGATTTCTGATTTCGGATTTGGATTCAGCGACACCAAATTCTTTAAAGCGTAAGTCCTGTTTTCGAAAATATCCGAAAACAAGGAAGTTATGGCTGTTTTTAATAAAGCTTTCTATTATCATATAATTATACGGTAAAAACGAACACGTACTGAACTATACAGTACGTAAGTACTCTAGCTATTATAATACAACTTACACTGTATTCGTGTAGGAAATTTGGTAGGTTATTTATCTTGATTTCTGAAAATACCCCAAGATAAGGGAGTAAGATAACTTTGAAAAACCAAAGTTTTCCTGCCGATTGAAGAAACATTAAAAATTAGTCTAAGACATATTATGTCTTAGAATAAAAACGTGTAACAAATATCAGATCACTATTCAAGCTATCAAGCTTTTCATAAATTTCATAAGTTTGTGTCGACGGTATATGACATAAAAGGCAAATTCTCGCGCTTGGTCCATAGTTCTACGACTGAGGAATGAGGATTTAGGTCAGCAACTAAAATCGACAAGCCATGATTGTCAATCTTACTCATGATACAAAGCTTTGTACTATGATACATGGTTTTCATTCCGTATCATTCTTTAATAAAAATAAAACAAGATTCTGGTTTCAAAAGCATCAAAGTCGCCAGGCTGGTCTGAGCTATTCATGACTTTTTTTCAGTATGCATTATCAACTCAGCAGTTCTAATACACAGACATCACTACTTGGAATGCCATGACATTTTCTATTCTCTCAATTCCTATTATTACCATAGATCGATTCAGATCAGCACAATGTTTATACTGTATGTTCATAATAGATTTTTCTGATTGTAAAAAGAAATAGTCAATAATTGCTGGGAATTTAAAGTGATATTCAACGATTTGAACCTGATAAATTGGATTGTTGAATGACAATTGAAATTCAGTGAATTTTACTGTACAACATTCCTTTTCCTCCTATTTTATTGGGTGATGAGTGGAGATGATTTATGATTTCATACTTGGATTCATCTTTTCATAGTTCAATATTTTTTTGGAAAACTAGAATTTTTAAAAATTAAAAATGATTATGTATAAACTTCTCAGGTGTTCAAAAACTTCTTAAAACCTTTGCCTGTCCCTTTGTGAGGTAGAAGTATTATTATCTTAGTACGTACTATATAATCATATGATAATGGAAAGCTATATTAAAAACAGCTATAACTCCCTTGTTTTCGGGTATTTTTGAAAATGGGACTTACGCTTTAAAGAATTCGAGGTCGCTGAATCCAAATCCGAAATCAGAAATCTTCTATCTATATTTTTAAGGAAGTTAGACTTTGAGAAAAAGTGATGAGTCATAGGTTTGAGCAAACGTCGGCATAGTTGTTGGATCTGTCGGCTTATTTGTAAGATCCCCATGTGAAAGTACAGGAGAGCTGCAAAATATGAAATATGATCTTCCGTAATATGATATTCCAGGAGCGAGGTCTCTGCCGTGTGAAACTGGCCTAAGGCCTCTTTCACACGATAGGAGACGTGCAACTTGAACACTGAACAGTGTTCTCGTTTTTTTGTCGAAGTACATTGAGTCAAATCGTGTCTTCCACATGGTGACTCCTACCCAGGAACCTCGTTTTGTCACGTCTTTTCCCCTCGAGGCAAGCAGAGGCAAGATCTAACAACTACGTGCTGACGTTTGCTCAAAGTATGACTCATCACTTTTTCTCAAAGTCTAACTTCCTTAAAAATATAGATTTCTGATTTCGGATTTGGATTCAGCGACCCCAAATTCTTTAAAGCGTAAGTCCCGTTTTCGAAAATATCCGAAAACAAGGAAGTTATGGCTGTTTTTAATAAAGCTTTCTATTATCATATAATTATACGGTAAAAACGAACAGGTACTGTACTATACAGTACGTAAGTACTGTAGCTATTATAATACAACTTACACTGTATTCGTGTAGGAATTTGGTAGGTTATTTATCTTGATTTCTGAAAATACCCCAAAATAAGGGAGTAAGATAACTTTGAAAAACCAAAGTTTTCCTGCCGATTGAAGAAACATTAAAAATTAGTCTAAGACATATTATGTCTTAGAATAAAAACGTGTAACAAATATCAGATCACTATTCAAGCTATCAAGCTTTTCATAAATTTATTTGTCTCCTCATGGCAGAAGGTTTGCGCCCAACGTTTTCACTTAAACATTTCTATGATTGAATTGTGATAGAGAACATTATCGTATTGATCTTCTAAATCCAGTTACATGTACATAGATTTTCGTAAAATTGATTTTTTTACCGTTCCTATGAATTCTAAGAGTTCTATAAATTGTTTATACCGGTTCATCATAGGCCAGGCTGGTCTGAGCTATTCATGACTTTTTTTCAGTATGCATTATCAACTCAGCAGTTCTAATACACAGACATCACTACTTGGAATGCCATGACATTTTCTATTCTTTCAATTCCTATTATTACCATAGATCGATTCAGATCAGCACAATGTTTATTCTGTATGTTCATAATAGATTTTTCTGATTGTAAAAAGAAATAGTCAATAATTGCTGGGAATTTAAAGAGATATTCAACGATTTGAACCTGATAAATTGGATTGTTGAATGACAATTGAAATTCAGTGAATTTTACTGTACAACATTCCTTTTCCTCCTATTTTATTGGGTGATGAGTGGAGATGATTTATGATTTCATATTTGGATTCATCTTTTCATAGTTCAATATTTTTTTGTAAAACTAGAACTTTTAAAAATTAAAATTTTTATGTATAAACTTCTCAGGTGTTCAAAAACTTCTTAAAACCTTTGCCTGTCCCTTTGTGAGGTAGAAGTATTATTATCTTAGTATGTACTATATAATCATATGATAATGGAAAGCTATATTAAAAACAGCTATAACTCCCTTGTTTTCGGGTATTTTTGAAAATGGGACTTACGCTTTAAAGAATTTGAGGTCGCTGAATCCAAATCCGAAATCAGAAATCTTCTATCTATATTTTTAAGGAAGTTAGACTTTGAGAAAAAGTGATGAGTCATAGGTTTGAGCAAACGTCGGCATAGTCGTTAGATCTGTCGGCTTATTGTAAGATCCCCATGTGAAAGTACAGGAGAGCTGCAAAATATGAAATATGATCTTCCGTAATATGATATTCCAGGAGCGAGGTCTCTGCCGTGTGAAACTGGCCTAACTGTAACTGATCTCTTGCTGAGCACAGTAGAAGAATAGACGAGACGAAACGCATTCCTGGAATATGGGAGAGGAGTGGGGGGCTTCAGGAAAGTCCAGATGCGATCAGTCAATATTGTACTTCGTGGTATTTGAGCCAGAACAACAACAACTAGCCATGCTACCGAGAATCATCAAACCACTGTTGATGCAAATGCACTTAGCTTTACTGTCAATAAACTTGAAATAATTAAATGTTTGACAATACAGTTGATATGAATATTTTTTCTACAACTGCACGTGAAGAAAGAATTTACATACAACTGCGCGTAAAGAAAGAATTTACATACTCAATTCTCCTCGTATAACAGTTTATTTCTGAGGAGAATTCTTTTTGTCGCTCGCTAACCATCTGTGCAAGCGCAGTAAATTTTCTTTACACTCGCCAATCATTTGCGCATGCGCAGAAGAGTTTCTTTACGCTCGCTGTTCAGCTGATGATAGGCAGCTTGCCAAAATACAAACCTCTCTCGGTCAGATCTTAACCTAAAAAGTCGGTAATTGTACCGATTATACAGCCATTATGATTACCAGTGTAGAAGAAATATCATAAACTCCGCCAGATATAAGTGATTTAACAGGTTTGTGCAGTTGTAGAAAAAATTTTGTATGTAAATCGCGCGTAATGCTTCTTTATCGCTCTTGCAAAATTATCATTTTGCGATAAAGTCGCGCATTACGCTCTTAATACATAAATAGCTGTTATGAGTGAAAATTACACACTTGTAATTTTAAAAGTATAATTGCTTATCATAATTATTTTAGAAGTTACTGTAATTTAAATAATTCTCCAACCAAGCTTTGCGCCCCCCCTGAGCATTCATCGCGCCCCCCTTAGGGGTCGCACCCCACACTTTGAGAACCACTGATATACATTAATGAAAAACCCGCCTCTCTGATCTCTCCATTATGTGTTCAGATTCTCCATGAGACTTTGGAAATGCACATCATAGGTTCAAAGGTAAAAGGTTTAAATTCAATTTCTAGATCATAGTAACATTCTTAAACATTGTTTCATGAGTTCCTTTACTCATACAAGAATGCAAAGAAATACTGGAAACCATGGACGAAGATTCTCTGAAAAAAGCGCCATGCCAAAAAATTGTAAAAAAAGAGAGATGAAATTGTTGTAATTCATTCTTCCATAAAATTAACCAATTTTTAGACGTGGGAGAAAAAAATTGGAAGAAATTTTGGGGGATGGCGAGGTCGCGCTTGATAGCTGAAACACTGAACGTTTACCATCTTTCCAATTTGTGAGTGAGATTGAGCGATCCCCCAAAATTTCTTCCAAATTTCTTCTTGGATGTTAATTTCCCACGTCTAAAAATCAGTCCACGGTTTCCAGTATTTCTTAGTATTATTTTATAAGTAAAGGAACTCATGAAACAATGTTTAAGAATGTTTCTATGATATAGAAATTGAAAGTAAACAAACACCTTTGAACTCATGATGCGCATTTCCAAAGTCTCATGGAGAATGTGAACTCATAATGGAGGGATCAGGGAGGCGGGTTTTTCATTATTATATTATAGAATATCATAGATGGAAATGATTCAATATTATAAAAAATGGAAACCACCAAGAATCTAGATGTACTTGAACTTACAGAAAAATCCACCAGATCCGCGCCACATTCATCATACACTCTTTCCGGTTGCCGGTTGGACCTACTAATTCGGGACTCTGAAGTGTGTATGCTCCATGAGTATGTAGCCTACGGAATGAGGTGATTTGTGAATGCTTTTTGAGTTTATATCCTACTAAATCGGGTACATAACTGGTATTTATCATCACATACTCATCTATTATGTTTTGAAACTGGAAGTCTACAGGTTTTTTCTTTCAAAGGAAGACACTGAAACTTGGCAACACTGTCTGTAACATACATTCAGTGATAACTTCTACTGAGAGATCTCTATGGATTCTCTGCACTCTCCACACCACGTGTTATTATCCAAAAACACCCTTTTATAATTGAAGAACTTGACTTAATAATAGTGTGATGTATCAGGAGTTGTCTATTGGAGTAATAGATCATTTCTAGAGTATATGCAATCTCCCTTTTATCCGGATCAGTAGACTATTATGTTCAAATTGAGAAGTTTGTTTTGAAATACATAGAATTGACGAAATTTATTCCATGTTAACATTTCAAGTGAACTCTCAGTAATTATTATTCAGTAATCAATAAGAATTATTAAAACTGGCTTGGATTCTAAAGCTAATTAATGCCGTTGAAGATTGAAATAATGTATAAAACAATAATTGGACTTGTGAGAGGTATAATTGTATAATTTCAAGTCGGATTTAGAGCCTTTGATTCGAAAGAATTCTCTATTTAAATGGTATTGTCTGAATAGAATAAAATTATTCGAGCTCAGAAGAGTTTAATGAAATTAGGAGAATTTACCCTCCACAAATTAAATTGAAGAAATCTCTCGTAGAAATTTCATTTTATTTATATTACATGTAGGCTATAGACCAAAAAATATGAAGTTGAGAATATTTTCAAACTTGTGTTACATGATAGAAATTAACATACGTGTACTTCATGTATAGTGGGAGTAGTTCTCATTTACAAAATACGGAATGTGAAAGACTCAATCTCATTCAAATTGCGCTAGAGTTTTGCTCTCTTTTCGAATCATAATGAGCGTTCTCAATTATTGACTAGCTATTGAAGAGTATTGAAAACCTATTGAAGATTGAAAGAATTAAACTTATTGAAGATTGAAAACCTATTGACATTACTTATTTATCTCAAGTTAGTTTCCTATTTACGAACCTCTAAGTATAGATGATTACTCCTATGTTTCAGATTTTAATTATTTTGAATAGTTATAATAATAATTATACAGAATAGATCTGTATATTGTTCATGGAAATCAATGTATTACATATTCACCATTGTACAATGATTGTGTCAAGTCGCTTATTTCATGAGTTTAATTTAGCTTCAACATCGATCGAGAACAATAATGTAACATCAAGCTGAAGAGAATTCAATGAAACAATGAATTCTACTAGGTTTCTTGCAATTTGCTGTAGACGTATCATGAGATTATCATTAAAGAGAGACCATCTCAGGAAATCATCGTTTTTCACCAGTGTACTTATAATTGATACATCTATTTTCCTTCATCATTTTTCCATTATTATATTTGTCTCACAGTTCCAATGTAGAGGGATCAATATATTTTTATCAGAGAGTTGTGTGGATATGCTATTTCAGAAAATTATCGTTTTCAGCAAGGTATTCTTCAAAGAGTGTTGTACTCACAAAGATACGATAATATAGAGAGCTCTAGATCTAGAAAATCATTCACTATCCTTCAGCGTGACTGTTTCATGATATTTGTCTTTGATGAATCTTTTGAATTGAAAACTTGAGAAAGCATTGAAACATGAGAGAATCCGTCAGATCATCTATTATTGATTTGAGCAGACAAATGTACCCACAAGAGTTCAATGTATTCTACCTATTATTAATATCATTCAAATGAGAAATGAGATTTTGCTATCCCTTGAGAATATCTTCTATTCAAACAAATCGAAGGAGATATGCTCATATTACTCTGGCCGAATACTATAACTCGTTCATTCACATAGTAAACCTCTACTCATTTCTCTCCACAAGTTCTCGAAAACTCTCATCAAGCTCTCATATCACTGATGATCCATTACTTCTCTTATCGAACTATTTGATCTATTCAAAAAACATTATTTATATGATTCAATGGGAATATTGTCTGCTGAATAACTTCCTCAGAAGATCCTAAATGATACATGAATTTTGAAATTACTGGAAGACTAAATTGGAGAGTAGAAAATTCTCCACTTTGAAAAACTTATTTGTTCCTGAAAAGACTTTTTTCTTAACAGGTAATATCTCCATTATTGTTTATCCGAATGAGCTCGATTTGATGTTTCATTGTAGATAATAATGATGAGTGGAGGATTTTATATTATATAGATTTAGTCCAGGCGCTGGCTTACATTGAGCATACATGAGAGAGGCAGAGAATTTGACTTCGGATTATTGTTAGGGGGTCTTTGATGTATATGAAACTCGATGTCGTCACGTCCCAGGGTGGTCTACAGCTTGGGGGGGAGGGGGGTAAGTTGTAAAAAACGCGCGCTTATAAAATCGCCTGTCCTGCAGTTACTATTCATAGTACAGCTTTTAATTTTTTCTCAATATTATGTACACATAACTGGCTTTCAATGTGGTCCTCTACATTTTTGCGATAAACCGCATAGTTTTTCCGTAAAAAAATAAAATATCTCAAAAAATGTATTTTTTTATTATGGACTTTTTGTTATTTCTCGAATATTCAAGTCATTAGCCGACTTAGAGGAAAAAGCTCCCAATAAACGTTGTAGGCCGTCTCTTCCTGAATCCAATGATATATATAGTTTGGGGGTTTCGATCATAGATGCGGCAGTGGGAGGGGGATAAGTAGCACTGTTACGCTGCGGCGCGGTCCTCCCCCATGATTAATGCGCGTAATGGCCTGTCTATCGCATCGCTCCTACTAGTCTATGCATGCAAATTATGTATTTCAGGAACGCTCTCTTATGTATTTTCGGTCGCTGAACACGATTTTTCAACTCTCAAGTCTCAATAATTGATAATTCTCATCATAATATACTAATCATGGTCAAAATTACAAACTTCATCTCATTCTGCAAGGAAACTAAGAAATGACTGTTTGAAATAAATGAAACTTTGGTTTCAAGAAATATATTAGGATAGAATAATGATAATATTTATATGTTTTTATGCTCAATCGTTTTTATCTCAAATTAATTTATTGTGATGCGCTGCAGGCGCATTATATTATTAATTGCACACTGACCACGCTTACTTGATATAGTGGTCAGTTAATTTCCAAGAAATATTTGTGGAATTTCTTAGTTCTTCATGGTGGAAATGGAATTCATCATTTATTCATTATCATGATGATTAGGACCTATGTTTAGTATGAAAATGTTAATTTTTCGTGAATCTTCAGTTTGTCGTGAACTTTTGAGAAATTATATCCAATATAATTATAGATATGTGTCAAATCAAAATTAAATGAAAATTTAAATATTCATTCATATTATTTCTAACAGTATTATTATAATGATATTTCACTAACTTTTGATTGATTCATCCATTATGGTATTCCCGTTCAGACTGTTTTGAAATGGTAACAAGTTATTCAGTATCAAAATTTGGGATTCGAATAGTTTTGGGCAATGCCCGTTATTCTTCCCCAAACATATTTGTGTTATGTAATTTTATCCACAAATGAATGAATGAATGTATGTATTCCTGCACTTTATAGATTCTTGCAAGTCTCTGCCACAGATTTAGAAATCAAGTCTCGATGGTTTGGAGAGCATATTATTGGAGTGATTCTTTTACTCTGCTGCTTCTAATATGCTCACCACCTTTGTTTGATTTTAGACCATAGACATGAAAAGCTATGTCCACCTGTATCACTCCATCTTTATTGAGAATTTTTATAACTCTTCTCATCACAAAGTTTCCATAATCTTGCAGCGTATTGAAGTTTTGAAAAGTGAAGTAGGAGTTGAATTCAGGAGACCCATGTCATCATTATGCGAATTTGTCAACGATATTTAGGGATTTAGTCAAATCCACAACTAGTTTCACTTACAATTTTATGGGCCAAGTGAGATTAAGAGTTTTTCTTCAAATATCCATCGGATGTTGACAGAGATTGCGGCTATTGTAGAAATGCATGCTGCACTAAAACTTCAATGCTGAATCATCTTCAAACAGAAAAAGTAAAAATATAGATATCAGAATGATCTTTTTGTTCTAGAATTAACTAAGACTAGGATTTTTTTTTGATTGCATCGTGGAGAATGAAAGAACTCTGTTTCTTTTTATAGGTGAGAATACACTTTTACAATTTGCCACAACTATGTTCAGATAACAATCGTTGGAGACCGAATAACTATTTCTTTCTATACGTTCAAAAGAGAATCACACACTTATTCACTTGCTTCCAGACCATTGATAACATTATGCAGATTCTGTTGTCCATCAGAATCTTGAAGAAAAATGTAATGTTCTCTTGAGAAGGTTATGCTTCTGGAAATCATTATCATTTCTCATTATTCTTGTTTTACTTCATTCGATGACTTTCTTCACAATCTCCATAATGATGTCAACATACTTGAACAGAATATCTTTGATGGAAGATTTATTTATATAGTAGCAGCCATTTTAGGAAAGCCTTTGGAGAACTAGCTATTCCAATCACTCAGTTTTGGATGATCGAATGAGGGTTTGCTCCAAAGCATGATCGGTTGTCACATTTATGGAATTTTCAAGGTTTCATTTGACAGAGAGTCAATGTATTGACTGTATAGAGTTAATGTTTATCTATTGGAAATTATTTTCTACTTCTATGGGTATTTTTTTATATTTTCTAGATATAACACAGACTCCATAACATAGTTTGTGTGATTGAATGAAAAAAGTATGGGATCTTTTCTCGTACAGTTTCTATGTGCAATACCAGAGTCCTTCCTTATGAGCATGAATACAATTTAAGATCATTTAAACTATGTTACAATAATCAGTCATAAATTTCAAGTAGTCATTCATTTTACATTGTTATTCTAAAAAAACTCCACAAATAGCTCCTGACTTCTTTCAAATATACTTTGACAATCTCTCATATTTGAGCCGTTCATGAGTCCTTGTAGTTGTTTCATTGAATTGATTGCTTGCTCTCACACCTTAATTATACTGATCTCCCCTCAATAGATTTCCAACAGTATTCTCTCCAAATATTTCAAATTCAGCAAAGATATCTCCCATTCCACTTTCATTCAAGTACCACCCCAAGACAATCAGTCAAACTCAGCCAGATGAAAAGTATCTATTCGCGTAGATATAAGTTACAGAAATCAGTTGATAAAGCTGCGTTTACACCAAAGTTATTAACAAAATGTTAATAACTTAATATTTATAGATTCTATTAGATTTAACGGAACTTGGCAAACACATATGTCCATCATGTGTATGATAAGTTATGTTCAATCTTATAGAATCTATAAAGATTGAGTTATTAACATCTCGTTAATAACTTTGGTGTAAACGCAGCGTTAGAGTTGTATTTCCTTTGTAATCAAATATTCAGTCATATCACATGGGAGTAATTGGCATTATTTGTGCTTCAACTGTAAATTTATATTAAGAAAATATTTTACTCCTGCTACATGGTGCTCTATATGGGGTAGCCTATATTATTTGCTTAACTTACTCCATTACTTGACTTTCGCAATTCCAAAGTGATCATTGAACTTAATCGAACAATTATTCTCTCTTAATGGAATATAAGTTTTTTATCGACTGAGAAACACATATAGGATTCCTAAAAAGATGGTTTATCATTACAATGTAATCATAAATAATGATAATGAGATGAAGTTTGTAATTTTGAACATAATTTTCATATTATGATGAGAATTATCAATTATTGAGACTTGAGAGTTGAAAAATCGTGTTCAGCGACCGAAAATACATAAGATAGCGTTCCTGAAATACATAATTTGCATGCATAGACTAGTAGGAGCGATGCGAATAGACAGGCCATTACGCGCATTAATCATGGGGGAGGACCACGCCGCAGCGTAATAGTGCTACTTATCCCCCTCCCACTGCCGCATCTATGATCGAAACCCCCAAACTATATATATCATTGGATTCAGGAAGAGACGGCCTACAACGTTTTTTGGGAGCTTTTTCCTCTAAGTCGGCTAATGACTTGAATATTCGAGAAATAACAAAAAGTCCATAATAAAAAAATACATTTTTTGAGATATTTTATTTTTTTACGGAAAAACTATGCGGTTTATCGCAAAAATGTAGAGGACCACATTGAAAGCCAGTTATGTGTACATAATATTGAGAAAAAAATAAAAGCTGTACTATGAATAGTAACTGCAGGACAGGCGATTTTATAAGCGCGCGTTTTTTACAACTTACCCCCCTCCCCCCCAAGCTGTAGACCACCCTGGGACGTGACGACATCGAGTTTCATATACACTAAAGACCCCCTAACAATAATCCGAAGTCAAATTCTCTGCCTCTCTCATGTATGCTCAATGTAAGCCAGCGCCTGGACTAATTCATTTTTTCATCAGTAGATTTCATAGGCCAGTTTCACACGGCAGAGACCTCGCTCCTGGAATATTACGGAAGATCATATTTCATATTTTGCAGCTCTCCTGTACTTTCACATGGGGATCTTACGAATAAGCCGACAGATCTAACAACTAGGCCGACATTTGCTCAAAGTAAGACTCATGACTTTTTCTCAAAGTCTAACTTCCTTAAAAATATAGATAGAAGATTTCTGATTTCGGATTTGGATTCAGCGACCCCAAATTCTTTAAAGCATAAGTCCTGTTTTCGAAAATATCCGAAAACAAGGAAGTTATGGCTGTTTTAAAAAAAGCTTTCTATTATCATATAATTATACGGTAAAAACGAACAGGTACTGTACTATATACAGTGCATAAGTACTGTAGCTATTATAATACAACTTACACTGTATTCGTGTAGGAAATTTGTTGGGATATTTATCTTGATTTCTGTAAAACACCCAAAAATAAGGGAGTAAGATAACTTAGAAAAACCAACGTTTTCCTTCTGATTGACAAAACAGATTAAAAATTATTCCAAGACATATTATCTCTTGAACTAAAAACGTGCAACAGATATCCATATCACAATTCAAACTATCAAGCTTTTCATAAATTTTATTTGTCTCCCCATGGCAGTAGGTTTGTGCCCAACGTTTTCACTTGAACATTTATATGACAATTATTAAATTATGAATATAATTAGATGAATTAATTTAGAATGGAATAGGCAGTACATTCCTTTGATGTCTAACAAAATCTTTTTGCTGGGATCACCAAAACTTAGTGTAGTTTTTTCTAAATACAGCAATGAATCAATAAGAGAAACTAAAAACATGCTGAAGAAAGCAAGCAAAATTGAAAAACCTATAAATAATAGATTTTCAAACTATTCCAGGAACTAGACCGAGGAAAACAAAATCATTATAGAAATATCCTACTTACCAAACTTTTTATGTTGGGGAATGGTTAAAGCTTCGAAATCTTCTTTGATCACTCTGCAAACTTCCATCCAACTTTTGGCGACTTCATTCCGGTCCTTGTAGATGTCAAGACTTTTATCCCAAAGAGCAAGTCGGTTGCAAACTGCAGTAATCAACAGCTCCACATCAAACTTGGACATCGCGTAATGACAGGTGTCAAAGTCAAGTCAAGTCAACAACTGACAAGTCAACAAGTGTCAACTGGAGAAGTGAGTGAGCAAGCACAGTGCTGCCATAATGCGAAAAGCATAACCATTGTACCAACTATTCTAAATTATCGTACTGTATTTCGTGAAGCCATGCTTTGTTAAAGCCAGTTACTCAGAAAGCGTTTTTTTGTTGTTCAATGTTTTGTCGTCCTTATGAATTCTGTTGAAGCAAACATAATGTTATTTAAGAAGTTGTGATGAACCTGTATCATAGAATTCTTAGAATTCATAGGAACGGTAAAAAATCAATTTTACGAAAATCGATGTACATGTAACTGGATTTGGAAGATCAATACAATAATGTTCTCTATCACAATTTAATCATAGAAATGTTTAAGTGAAAATGTTGGGTGCAAACCTTCTGCCATGAGGAGACAAATAAATTTATGAAAAGCTTCATAGCTTGAATAGTGATCTGATATTTGTTACACGTTTTTATTATAAGACATAATATGTCTTAGACTAATTTTTAATGTTTCTTCAATCGCCAGGAAAACTTTGGTTTTTCAAAGTTATCTTAATCCCTTATTTTGGGGTATTTTCAGAAATCAAGATAAATAACCTACCAAATTTCCTACACAAATACAGTGTAAGTTGTATTATAATAGCTACAGTACTTACGTACTGTATAGTACAGTACCTGTTCGTTTTTACCGTATTATTATATGATAATAGAAAGCTTTATTAAAAACAGCCATAACTTCCTTGTTTTTGGATATTTTCAAAAACAGGACTCACGTGTTAAAGAATTTGGGGTCGCTGAATCCAAATCCGAAATCAGGAATCTTCTATCTAGATTTTTAAGGAAGTTAGACTTTGAGAAAAAGTGATGAGTCATACTTTGAGCAAACGTTGGCGCGTAGTTGTTAGATCTTGCCTCTGCTTGCCTCGAGGGGAAAAGACGTGACAAAACGAGGTTCCTGGATAGGAGTCACCATGTGAAAGACACGATTTGACTCAATGTACTTCGACAAAAAAACGTGAACACTGTTCAGTGTTCACGTTTTTTTGTACGTTTTTTTATAGGAGAGCATTATTGTTGTCATTTGCTTTGTTGGCATTTCCCACCGCCTCCTAAAATAAAATAATAGTTGTGATTCAAGTTATGCCGGTACAGTATAAATGAGAGGAAAATATACCTTTTCATGTTCCAAATACGTTTTCATGAATCATACTCAGTATTGTGGTGCCTGCTTCATTATACTTGTACATACCTTACATCAATTTATCATCGGTTCTGCGTTAGAAAATGAATGAAGTTTTCTGCTCTGATTTATTTCTAATCTATTCATTGCTCTTATTAGATTTTCTTTTGTTTTATTTCTCAGTATATGTTCCTTGGAAAATCATCAAGTTTTGTTTCTTCTGAAGAGATTTTAAGTATTTCATGATTACATGTACAATATTCTATCTGGTATTCATTGGGAAACTACATAAATAATAATAATAATAATAATAATAAGAATAATAATAAAAGCTTTATTTACATTCATTAATTGAACAAAAGCCTCTCTTTATGAGGTAATTGTGGTTGGCAAAAATTTTCGAATATTTACAGATTTACAATTTGTATTTAAATTTGTCTCGTAATCATTGTCTGGCTTCTTCTAGATTGCTATAATAATTTATAACTTTTCCACTATTTTACTCCAAAGTTGCCTGTCTCGTGCAGTGGTTGCCCAAGCATCTCCTACTCTCTGGCACAGCTCGTCCCTCCATCGTATTGGTGGCCGTCCTCTGCTCCTGGTCCTGTCTCGTGGCACCCATTCAGTGCAAATTCTGGTCCAGCGGTCTTTATCCATTCTCGCGACGTGGCCTGCCCATTTCCACTTCAATACGTGAGCCTCTTTTTGAAGATACTTTACGCGCATTCTTCCTAGAATTTCGGTGTTTCTTGTGCATTGGTTCAGACGAATACAAAGAATACTATGTAGCATTTTTGTTTGAGTAGTTTCTAGTTTCTTGTCCAAGTACTCGGTGAGTGCCCATGATTGCGCTCCATATAATATCGCAGGATATATGCACATGGTCAATGCTTTGGCTTTAAGGGTGTTGGAATAGTCACCCTTAAATATTCTTCTCAACGACCAATACTTCTTCCATGACTTATCAATCCTGTGCTTGACTTCTTTGGATGCTCTGTTTGTGAAAGACAATATTTGGCCTAAATATTCGTAATCCTCCACATAGTCAATGTTGCCACAGTTTACTTCAATCCTAGTTTTTTCGGAATTTGTCATTAACCTCGTTTTCTGAGTGTTTAGGTGTAAGCCCATCACTTCACTAGCATCAATCAGTTCCATGAGAATTCCCTTCATTTCCTCAGCGCTCTCTGACACCAACATTACGTCGTCCACGAATCTTAGATTTGACAGTTTTCTTCCATTGATTCGGAGTCCCTTTTCCTCCCAGTTTAATCTGCGGAATATGTACTCTAAGCAGGAATTGAAGATGAGTGGAGAGAGTGGGCAGCCTTGCTTCAGTCCTTTTTCGATTTTTATGTCTTTTCCTCGTCTCTCCAGCTCTACATAGATTACTGTATTTTCATATAAACTCTTGATTACTTCTATGTAGTTTATGTCGATGCCAGACTCCTCTAGGGCATCCCACATCCTGCTGTGATTGAGACTATCAAACGCCTTATGGAAATCCACAAGACCTAGGTAGAGTGGTATGTTGTATTCGATGGCTTTCTCTATGATCTGATTTGCAGTTTGAAGATGGTCAGTTGTGGAGTATCCTGGTCTGAATCCTTCTTGCTCGGTGGGGTGGTTTTCGTATATTTTATTCAACAATCTGTTCTTTATTATTGGAGCGAATAGCTTATTAATTACTGAGGGGAGAGTGATTGGTCTATAGTTTTTTATATCCAGTCTTGATCCTTTTTTGAACAATATAATTACTTTATTTCTTCTCCATGCTGAAGGTATTAATTTTTCGCGCAGGATTTTGTTGAATAACAATTTAAGGGGTTGCAGGAGTTTTTCTATTCCTATTATCAATGATTCGCTTGTTATTCCGTCCTCGCCAGGTGCTTTTCCTTTCTTTTGGCTTTTTATAGCATTTATTATTTCTGCCTCTATTATCTCCAAATCTTCAGAATCACTGCCATTTGTTTGTTGATTTTCAATCACTTGTTGGATTTCATGTGTGGTGTCCCTCTTATATAATTCTTTATAGAACTCAGAGACGTGATCTATGATTTGATTTCTTGCCGTTGTGATGCCATCATCAGTATTTAATTTAGCGATCCATTTTGTTTTTGTAGTACTCAGTTCTTGATTTATCTTTTCAGTTGACCCAGTCGTCAACATGACTGAATTTATTACATCCTCTTCAAAATCCTTTATCTCTCTCCTGATTCTTCTTCTTATTTGTTTTCTAAGATTTCTGTGCTCTTCCTTTTCCTCTGTCTTTGATACAATCCTGTTCAACCTCTCACGTTCCTCAATCAATTCCATTGTTTCAGATGAGATTCTTTTGCTTCTTCTTTCTCTATACTGCGCTCTTTTAGATTTGTTGGAAGCTATTCTAATAGATTGTACGATACAGTTATATATTTCTTCAATACTTCTATTTTGGGATATGTTTTGTTTTCTAATCTCTTCAGTTAAATTTTCAACATATCTCTCATAACATGTCTGATCCAATCTTGTGATTTTCTGTTTAATAAAGAACCTTCTCCTATGTAATTTTAATTCACTCATCAGCAATCTGTGGTCGGAGTCGTATTTGAATGTTTCAATCACTCTTAGGTTTCGGACAGGGCTATTATTCTGCTCCACCATGAAATAGTCGAGCTCGTACAGACCTCCAGATGGGGATTTCCACGTCCATTTCTCTTCTATGTTCCCGCTAAAGAGCGTGTTCACTACTATAAGATTCTTACTCTGAGCAAAGTCTAACATCATCTCCCCTCTCTCGTTTCCGATGATGATAGCTTCCCCATTACTATTTCTTGCTACCTGTGCATTAAAATCTCCCATGAGGATAAGTCTTTCTCCTGTTTGCTTCTGGATTATTGCCTCTTCTATTGACTCATAAAAATTGTTTATTTCTTCTTCGGTACTGTCAGATGTGGGTGCGTGAACTTGTATAATCATGAGCTTGTTGTTTCCAATTGATATTTTGATGTATGCAATTCTATTCGAAACAGGTTTAAACTCAGTAATGCCTTTAATAATATTTTTGTTGACAAAGAAGCCAACTCCTCTATTTCCTCTTGTGGCTGCTGAGTGACAGAATACATGCCCACTATTTCGCTCCCCTATTTCTTCATAGCTTCTTCTGATCTCTGCTCAGCCTAACACATCCCATTCAATTTTATTCATTGCTTGTTCAAGCTCCATAATTTTCTCTTCCCCTAGAACTGACCTCGCGTTGTCTGTGCCAATGTGAATAACTTTATATTTTGTATTTGAGCTGTTCCTTTCGTATTTCTGAATAGATTCGGTCCTATTTTTCCTCTGTATCTGCTATGTGGTATTTTTTTCGGTCTTTTGACTTTCCCCCTTGTTTTCCACCGGTTTCTCAACAAAGTTTTTTTCTTGAGTTGAGGGTCTCTGTTCACTCACTTTTCTCCCTTCATCATGCGCCTCGCTGGGTTTGGTGAGGTAACTCTCTATGCTTCTATTCCCTTCCGCTTTTCTCCCTTTCTTTCCAGTTTGCTTTCCATGGAATTTCTTGTTTTCCTCTTCTGGTATCCTTGGAGACGACTCCTCACTTCTAGCCCTCTTAGCTGTCTTGACCTCTTGTTTATCCAGGTCTTCAAGTGAATACAATTTTCCGTCGATTTTCAGCTTATCTTTGGTCATGGGAACTCTTTTTCCCTCGCTTTTCAATTTTATCAGGTGCGTGAATAGTTCTTTCCTTACAGCTCTAGTTTCTTGAGAGTAATCCTCCTTGATTTGAACATTTTTGAATTGACTTGCCCCTTGAAGTTTTACCTTTTCTCTTAGTACAAGAATTTTCATCGGCATCGAATTGAATTTTACTAACACTGGAGCATTTCCTCTACTCTTGTTTGTTTTCCATAGATCTTTGATACAGCTATAATTCATTTCAGGGACCAAGAACTTTAGTATATTCATGATTTCTTTACTCATTTCAAAAAAGTTTTTGCTTTGTACACCATAAACAAGTAGATTAAACTTCCGTTCTCTCTCCTCAGCAATCTTAACATTTTCTATAACGTTCTTTTTTATGGTGAGAATCTCTGACTTGATTCCATTAATTTCTTCTTCAAAACGACTGTTCATTGTTTCCACTTTGCTGTCTAAAGAGTCAAGCTTCTGTAATTTATCGAGAATTTTGTCCAACTTTTCCTCAATTTGTGACATGATGTAGAGTGAATATTAGTGTGAAATTTGGAATACTGCGACCGGAATTTTAAATAATATACTAACTCTTTCAATATTAATTGGGTGAGTTTGATAATATATTTGTTTGAAGGCTAATCGTATTAAACAGCCTGACTGATATAATCAGTTTATTCTGAAAACGTTTCGTAGGTCATGAACTATATCAGTGTTTACAGGTGGATGTAGATAAGTGCGGGTTTGTGATGTAGCTCGTCTCTCTCTCTCTACGCCTTTATCTTCCTCTCTTTGTTGTTACTCCGTTATATCTCTAGTATTTCCCTGTCATAGAGTATCAGGTAATTTTTTGTATCAATGGTTGGAGCATAAATTTCTTTTAAGGCCTGATTTGAGTCCTCCTAATTTTTCATGTTATTCAATATGAACTATTAACATAAAATTTGAAAACTACCTATTGCGAGAACGAAATCACACTGAAGACTGGAGATCATAACCATGTGAGCGAAGAAGTTCTGAGAGTGAATGGGAACGTTCCCTGTGGTCAGTTTCATTCCAAAACTGCCTTTCTAGAAAGTGGAAGGAACTAGTAGAATTGGCAACATCGGTGTAATCCGAAGACAATGCAAATATCTGCATCTATTGTATTGGTCAACCCTCCTATTTCCTTACGCCTATGTCATGGTGTGTATGAATGTACCCGGTATGGACGGAATTTGAGTGAGCCTGTTTCGACAGTTAAATTCCTATGAGAAAAAAAATTGAAATTTAACTTTTTTTGTTATAGGGGTATTCATTTATAATTATCGAATAATATATGAAATTTCAGCTTTATTGATGCACTGAATCATGGTGAGCCCGTTTAATGCAGAAATGACCCCATTATGACCCCTCTTTCAAGCGCTGGTATGTGTGTGTGTGTGTGTGTGTGTGTGTGTGTGTGTGTGTGTGTGTGTGTGTGTGTGTGTGTGTGTGTGTGTGTGTGTGTGTGTGTGTGTGTGTGTGTTGTGTGTGTGTGTGTGTGTGTGTGTGTGTGTGTGTGTGTGTGTGTGTGTGTGTGTGTGTGTGTGGTGTGTGTGTGGTGTGTGTGTGTGTGTGTGTGTGTGTGTGTGTGTGTGTGTGTGTGTGTGTGTAAGCTTTCTTTTCATGCTCTCATACTTTAGTTTTGATACATTCATTTATTCAGTCTCAAAATAAATTTCTTTAGAGTAATTTTAAGAGAATCAAGTTCAACTTTAAAAGTGAACTCTGAGGACAGTTATGGAAAATACTCTTTTTCTCTCTCAAAATCAATTTCTCAGCAACATCTCTAGCAACATCTTGCTTATAAGGTTTGTAGCCATATTGCTCTTTTTGCTCCTTCGATCCTACCATTCCATCGTAAATGTTGTATTTCTTTCCCAACAGATCTTTGTTATTTTTCATTTTAAGAATACTCTACTTTCGATTTTATTCAACTATTCTACTTATTATTATTATTAAAATCATTTTTTTACTTTTTTCCTTTAAATTATCGTTTTGTTTTATTTTATTTTACTCAGTATTGCTTGTTAAATTATAATTTAGTATTGTATTGGGGGGTCAAATGTAAGAGAGGGCTGACTGCGCCCTAACTTCGCCCTCTCAGGTATAAAATAAAGGCAGTCATTCTATTCTATTCTATTTTTTTTTCTTTCTCTATTAATTTTTTTTTCTCTTGTCCTTCTTCTTTCTCACTCATTACTTTTCTCTTTCTTTCTTTCTTCTGCCTTCCACTTTCTTGAATTCTTTTTTTTATATCTATGTCTCTATTCCCTTTTCTGTATATTCTTATTCTTCCTATATTTTTTTTCTTTATTTCATTTTCTCTCTCTTCTCTTTTTGTTTCTCATCCTTGTTTTCTTGTTTTCTCTTTTTCTCCCTTTCTCTCCCATCCTCCTTCTTTTGTCTCTTTCTGTCTCTCTCTCTGATTTGATTCGATCTATCTGATTTGATTCGATCACATGGTTTGATCTACTGTGTACTTTCCCATAAGATACCCAAGCCAGAACAGAAAATTATCACTTATAGAGGCTTCAAAAACTTTGATGAAGCCGCCTTCCTGACTGATGTGGCTCAGACTCCATGGCATCAAATTGAAGCATTACCCTCAGTTGATGACATGGTCAAGACTTTCGAGAATTGGACTTTGACTTTGTATGACAAACATGCACCTTATGTGACAAGGAGGATTAATAGAAAACGACGAGTACCGTGGATGACTGAAGACATACTTAAGTTGATGGGACGTAGAGACAAAGCACATAGAAAATTTAAAAAGACATTTGACTTGGACAGTTTGATAGAGTATAGTAGCCTTAGAAATAGAGTTAAACAGGAATTACGGAACTCAAAGATTAGGTACTTGAATTCGTTTATGACAAACAACAGACAAGACTCTAAATCACTTTGGCAGGGAATAAAAGAATTCGGGCTTGGCAAGCAGAAATCGAATCCACAAATAGACTTACCATTGAACAATATAAATGACCATTTCGTTTCACACTCTAACCAACTCGACGAAGTTGTCATTGCTAATCATATCGATGATCTTGAAGAGCAGGTTACAAACTTAGGTTACAATTACTGATCAATTTCATTTCCATCCAATCTCAGAAGAAGACACTTTCAGAGCAATTCAACGTATTCATAGTAATGCTACAGGTGTTGACAAAATTCCTATCAAATTTATCAAGAAAATGTTATTTGCTGTTTTACCAACCATTACATACATTTTCAACAAGTCAATTGAAGAAGGCATGTTCCCTGAAAACTGGAAGTTTGCTCTGGTTCGCCCTCTAAATAAAGTTCCATCACCCAATAAAGTTGAGGATTTTAGACCAATCAGTATTTTACCTGCATTGTCCAAAGTGCTAGAAAGACTCATTCATGGTCAAGTTGTAAAATTTCTAGACAACAATAGTAAGCTTCATAACTTTCAATCAGGCTTTAGAAAATTCTATTCAACTGAAACAGCTCTGCTCTGTGTCACTGATGATATAAGGTTAGCTATGGACCAAAGAAAATGTACCATCCTCACCCTATTTGATTTTTCTAAAGCATTTGATACTGTTGATCATACAGTCCTTCTGAATAAGTTGGCTAGTCTTGGTTTCAGTCACAACTCGTTAGTTTGGTTTAAATCCTATCTATTAGGTAGGAAACAATGTGTATCTGTCGGTGACAAAAAGTCTACTTGGAGAAACGTTATGCATGGAGTACCACAAGGTTCAATTTTAGGCCCTCTCCTCTTCACTTTGTATGCTAATGACCTTTCTTCCATTATCAAATTCTCCAGTTTCCATACTCATGCAGACGACCTTCAAATATATTTGAGCTGTCCCATAACAAAAATTAACGAAACTGTTGGGATAATGAATCAGGATATCAATTCGATAGTGGAATGGACAAAGAAAAATGGCCTTAAGCTTAATCCCATCAAAACACAGCCCATTATAATTGGATATTCTCGTCTTATAAACAATATTGACCTTGAATCGATTCAAAAAATTAATGTAGATGGTAATGACATTCCTTACTGTAGCTCAGTTAAAAATTTAGGCATTAATATGAATAATACTCTTGACTGGTCAGAACAAGTGAACAAAACTTGTAAAAAGGTATTCTCAGCCATGCATGCATTGAAGAAAATGCACGATATTCTCCCTAGAAACATCAAATTATTATTGGTTCAATCTCTCATCTTCCCACATTTAATGTATTGTAATTCTGTTCTTAACGATATGCAAGTCACTCTGAATGATAAACTACAGTGTTGCCAAAATTATTGTCTACGTTTCGTCTACTCTCTCCAACGCCAAGATCATATCACCCCAGCCCACATTGCTAGTTCAACATTAAAGCTTCCCAATCAAAGGCTTTTTCGAATAGTCAAGCTTGTTAGAGATATCTTGAAATACGGTAATCCAAACTATTTTAAAGATGATTTCAAATTTGTCTCTGAAGGTAGGAGTAAGATGCTTCACATACTAGAACCGGAGAAAGTACTTTAAGGATACCCAATCATCGAACTACTATTTTCACAAAATCCTTCTTAGTCAGTGCCTGTCGTGCATGGAATGCACTTCCTGTTTCTATCAGGTCTATCGAGAGCCGATCGAGCTTCATCCTAACTTTAAAAAAACATCTTTTGGAACAAATGACTGAAACTGTCCGGCCCTAGAACGATCACATGGCAACCATCCCCCACCCATCCCACAAATACAAACCTTTAAACCTGTTATAGAACGAATTGTATATATATATATATATATATATATATATATATACATATTATATAAACTCATGTTATTTCAATAATTATCCACTGCATACTGCTGTATATTACTGAAAGTTGATTAACCTGATCTACTTTCAGCCTACTTCATTTTATTAATCAATTATTTGATCTTATCTACCTATATAATTATTTTACTTTATAAATTTTCTGTTTTTTTTCTCTTAAATATTCATATTGATTAAAACTTCCACAATATTTCCATTAATAAATAAATCCTTAGTTTAAATAATGAAATTAACGTTTTGGTAGAGAGTTAGTGGGGAGGATATTTTTAATATTCTTTCCGAAGAATGGACATTGATATGTCCAAACCTCCGCCAATTTATGTAGATGCATAACAATATAATTATTATCTATAGTTATTATATTACAAATTGCTTTTTCATATCATATACAGTTCAACAATTATTTTCTTAGTCTATATCATGTAAATTCATCTATAATTTTGCTGTATTGTAAGCTATTGTATATAAGTGTATAAGACAGTATATATTGTAATCTACATAAATAAAGTACTCAATCAATCTCTTTTCCTCTCTTTCTCTTTCTCCTCTTCTTGCAAAGCGCGCGTGACCTATTTTTTAAACCCTGATGCTCCAATGCTCCTATCGTCTTGCTTTCCTTCATAATATGGTGAAACGAGCCAATTTTCAAATTGTACAAATGATCAGCCGTTTGAAATAGATATGCATCATCAGCTTTTTGATATTGATGGAGTTCGACAATGACGTTACAACCAAGTTTATTGGAAACAAAAGTGTGTGGAAAGGACAAAGGATAATAGATAATAATTGGATCTTGAAAAACATGAATTTTAATGCCTTTCTGCAAAGTAACTCATCATCCCCTCCAATTTGATGTATTAAACTTAATTATTGGTTCAGTGGTTACTGAGATCTCATGGTTGAATATATAGATTGGTTCTCAAAAATTATGTAGCTATGCCTATGGTTTGAAAACCCTCTATTTTTATAATATACGATTGAATAAAAATATCATTTTCAACGTAGAGACGTGATTCTCAATCGATAATCATTGTATTTCAGTCTTGTTCTTCAAAATTTGAGATAGGAATGATGCAGAGAATCTGAAAGGGTTTTTTGTTTCAACCTCCGACTGGCTAGAAATAAAAGACGAATGCATATAACAGAATAATTGTTCCACTATATGTTACTCACACTTAAGATTATCCTACAACATAGTTGCCGTGAAGGTTGAGGCATTTGTCATATTATCAATGGACAAGAATGAGGGGTGATCGATATTATCTCAGTATAATTTGCTGAAGAAGAGGTTTGGTTGCGCCAGCACTGGATGGATCACAACGATTTCGGAAGTAATTTTAACTGACGGCTTCAACTCTCCGACACCATTCACGCACAGTTCAACTGCATAATGTGATGATTATAGTATAGTTTTAAAAATCCATTACAAAAAAGGAGCTTTTAAGGGATTGATTGTGATTTTGTTACGTGTACATTATCACATGGACGTAGATAAAAATAATTCAACAACATTATAGTGTGAATGAGTTTTATCAAAAAAGTAATTTGGCTGTCGGTGATCATTGTTTACAATGCATGATTGCATTGGAAATGAGAAATTGAAAATTGATCTGAAAACATCTGACAGAGGTTTTAGAATTCTTTCTGTGACCAATTAGATAGATAAGATCAATTACCAGATACCTGGAATGTGGAATTCTGGGTACATTGGATAAGATTATAAAATTTCCATCAGATTTTAGATGTGGTATGTTGGTGTGATCAGTGTCACAGAG
Source organism: Nilaparvata lugens (assembly GCF_014356525.2). Taxonomy (NCBI): domain Eukaryota; kingdom Metazoa; phylum Arthropoda; class Insecta; order Hemiptera; family Delphacidae; genus Nilaparvata; species Nilaparvata lugens. Next base: position 53,377,761 of record NC_052518.1, read on the forward strand.
TCAGCAATCATTATTGTTGTCATGGATCATCAGAATATCGGTATAGATATGTAGGAAATATTTCATTTTGAATTTTATCATCCCACACATGATCTTAACATGTGTTTAATTTAAAATGTTATCACGAGATTCAAAGAAATCATAATTGGAGTAATTAAAGTAACAAACTCACCAAAAATAAACATTTAGTCATCGAAATGGGCTCAAAGAATAATGTTGTGTGAAAAAGGAAGTCGTAAAAACGGAAATTAACAGAAGTTTATAAAGTAAGTTGAGAGAATCTTATTTCAAAATATAGAGTATCTTACATTTCGGGGGCTCCTGTCTGAGATTGAATTGAACGGGAAGTGTTTTGTGAGAAAGTGAAGTGAATTTTGAATGTCGAAATTAGCAAGATTAAAAAAAGCGATTCAATAAAAATAGCAGAATAGCTTGAAATCAATCTTCCTATCAACCCAAGAGTGGTACAAATGAGTAGAGTGATTACCGAATCAGATGGCTACGACGAAGAGTTCACCAAGAATATGTTGGAGAAAGTAAAGACAGATAGATAAAATGATTAGATAAAGGAACGACAAGAGAGATGAGAACGAGAACGTGAGGAAAAGGAACAAGAAAAGAGACGAGAACGTAAGGAAGAGGATCGAGAAGAGAGAATATTCACATTGCAACTTGAGCAGCAATTGGAATTGAAAAAATAGAATTTTAATGCCTTTCTGCAAAGTAACTCATCATCCCCTCCAATTTGATGTATTAAACTTAATTATTGGTTCAGTGGTTACTGAGATCTCATGGTTGAATATATAGATTGGTTCTCAAAAATTATGTAGCTATGCCTATGGTTTGAAAACCCTCTATTTTTATAATATACGATTGAATAAAAATATCATTTTCAACGTAGAGACGTGATTCTCAATCGATAATCATTGTATTTCAGTCTTGTTCTTCAAAATTTGAGATAGGAATGATGCAGAGAATCTGAAAGGGTTTTTTGTTTCAACCTCCGACTGGCTAGAAATAAAAGACGAATGCATATAACAGAATAATTGTTCCACTATATGTTACTCACACTTAAGATTATCCTACAACATAGTTGCCGTGAAGGTTGAGGCATTTGTCATATTATCAATGGACAAGAATGAGGGGTGATCGATATTATCTCAGTATAATTTGCTGAAGAAGAGGTTTGGTTGCGCCAGCACTGGATGGATCACAACGATTTCGGAAGTAATTTTAACTGACGGCTTCAACTCTCCGACACCATTCACGCACAGTTCAACTGCATAATGTGATGATTATAGTATAGTTTTAAAAATCCATTACAAAAAAGGAGCTTTTAAGGGATTGATTGTGATTTTGTTACGTGTACATTATCACATGGACGTAGATAAAAATAATTCAACAACATTATAGTGTGAATGAGTTTATCAAAAAAGTAATTTGGCTGTCGGTGATCATTGTTTACAATGCATGATTGCATTGGAAATGAGAAATTGAAAATTGATCTGAAAACATCTGACAGAGGTTTTAGAATTCTTTCTGTGACCAATTAGATAGATAAGATCAATTACCAGATACCTGGAATGTGGAATTCTGGGTACATTGGATAAGATTATAAAATTTCCATCAGATTTTAGATGTGGTATGTTGGTGTGATCAGTGTCACAGAGTCAGCAATCATTATTGTTGTCATGGATCATCAGAATATCGGTATAGATATGTAGGAAATATTTCATTTTGAATTTTATCATCCCACACATGATCTTAACATGTGTTTAATTTAAAATGTTATCACGAGATTCAAAGAAATCATAATTGGAGTAATTAAAGTAACAAACTCACCAAAAATAAACATTTAGTCATCGAAATGGGCTCAAAGAATAATGTTGTGTGAAAAAGGAAGTCGTAAAAACGGAAATTAACAGAAGTTTATAAAGTAAGTTGAGAGAATCTTATTTCAAAATATAGAGTATCTTACATTTCGGGGGCTCCTGTCTGAGATTGAATTGAACGGGAAGTGTTTTGTGAGAAAGTGAAGTGAATTTTGAATGTCGAAATTAGCAAGATTAAAAAAAGCGATTCAATAAAAATAGCAGAATAGCTTGAAATCAATCTTCCTATCAACCCAAGAGTGGTACAAATGAGTAGAGTGATTACCGAATCAGATGGCTACGACGAAGAGTTCACCAAGAATATGTTGGAGAAAGTAAAGACAGATAGATAAAATGATTAGATAAAGGAACGACAAGAGAGATGAGAACGAGAACGTGAGGAAAAGGAACAAGAAAAGAGACGAGAACGTAAGGAAGAGGATCGAGAAGAGAGAATATTCACATTGCAACTTGAGCAGCAATTGGAATTGAAAAAATAGACTTAGAAGCAGGAAGGGATAATGCGGACATCCCAGTAAGTAGAAATGATGATTTTTTGACACGATTTAACGTGGATAATGATAAATTAAAGCATCTATTTAACCTTATTTGAAAGACAAATTGATAGAAACAATATAATCAAAGAGAATTGGGTCACGTATCTAATGACACTCTTGCCACTAGAAATAGTGAATATCATTACAAGAAAGCCTGATCCACTTGCAAACGACTATGATCATAGGCCTATGAAAATTTTATTGCTCAAACGATTTATTTATTTATTCATCTATTTATTTATTTATTATTATTTATTTATCTATTTATTTATTTATTTATTTATCTATCTATCTATCTATATCTATCTATCTATCTATCTATCTATCTATCTATCTATCTATCTATCTATCTATCTATCTATCTATCTATCTATCTATCTATCTATCTATCTATCTATCTATCTATCTATCTATCTATCTATCTATCTATCTATCTATCTATCTATCTATCTATCTATCTAATCTATCTATCTATCTATCTATCTATCTATCTATCTATCTATATCTATCTATCTATCTATCTATCTATCTATCTATCTATCTATCTATCTATCTATCTATATCTATCTATCTATCTATCTATCTATCTATCTATCTATCTATCTATCTATCTATCTATCTATATCTATCTATCTATCTATCTATCTATATATCTATCTATCTATATCTATCTATCTATCTCTCTATCTATCTATCTCTATCTATCTATCTATCCTATCTATCTATCTATCTATATATCTATCTATCTATCTATCTATCTATCTATCTATCTATCTATCTATCTATCTATCTATCTATCTATCTATCTATCTATCTATCTATGGTTTTGAAACCCTCTATTTTTATAATATACGATTGATAAAAATATCAATTTTCAACGTAGAGACGTGATTCTCAATCGATAATCATTGTATTTCAGTCTTGTTCTTCAAAATTTGAGATAGGATGATGCA
>NC_052518.1:53386141-53477676 GCF_014356525.2 Nilaparvata lugens
TTACAAAGAATTACATAATAGTAATATCCATGGATTTGAGATTTTGGTTGTTATAAAGCTGAGAAATTGTAAAATTGTGATGATAAATTGCTGATTGATAACTTGGACTCTCTGATCTTATAATAAATTACGAGCTTATTTTATCAAGAATGAAAAGGATTTGTGGATAATTTTCACTCAGAGAACCGTGAATACTCCCTTTAATACAGCACTTGATAATAATTTAATATAAGAGGAGTAAACTTCAACTTTGACCCAGTTAACGTGACTCTCACTCAACAAGATAAGTTACAGATTACTGAACCAATAAACATGATGTCAAAATTTTCATCTTTAATACGTAGTGATCAAAGCTATGAAAATCGCGTTCTTGCTAGTTGATAGTAGTGAAATATTAGAGAGCATGACTTTCAGAAATTTAGAATTGACATCATAGAAATTCGTTTGTATTAGGTTGAAAAGGTTTCTTGGATGAAACGGATGAGATATTTATCATTCGAGGTAGGTATTTTAAACAAAATCTGCGAATCATAAGGTTTGTTTGATATTACAGTACATTAATCTGATCCCTTGAGATCCAAAAGCTTTGAGGAAACAGTGTAGAATATTACATCCATTTGAGAATACTCTAAAGCTTTTTATATTGCAATTGAGATGATTTTTTGGTGAATATCCATATTGAATTGTATTGCTTTATATTGTTATAAGTAACTTTTCTCTAGTAATCCATATAGCTGTAGAACTCTTCAGCATAAATCTGAAGATCTCGATAGAGATTGGTGTAGCAACCGAAACAAATTTCTTGAAAATGTTTCAATAGATGATTTTCAATATTATCAGTAATGAATTCCTTTATGTCAATTTGGTAATTTGGTGGTGGCTCAAGAGTCATTGCTTGAATGATCAAGTAGATTTCAAGTAGTGGAATATAATGTCGATGAAGAACTATAATTGGTTAATTATCTGTTTTTGTTTAAATCAAAGATATTCTATGAGGTATTCATTTTTGCTGAATGCTGTTCACTTGAGATTTCACTTGTGTGTGGGCAATAAGCTGATTCGATCAATCAGCTCAAATGCGAATTTGAACCCATGACTTTCTGGACAGCATCTTATGTAAGGTTGGTAGCGCGTAATCCGACTATTGAAATTTGTCAAACTATTGTTCCAGTTTCTTGAAATTATCGTATCTCTTCTCCATGTGAATTGCTGATTGGGCGAGCATACAATTCACAATATTCATGAACAAGTGATATCACTTTCATTTGTCAATGCAGATTTCAGACTTGTTCAAATTGCTGTGATAACTCCTCAATTTCCAAAATGTATTCTGAAAAGATGAACTAGTTTTGCATGTATAAATTCATTTTGTAAAATAATTATTTAAATATAGTATTGTTTACCTCACAAGAGTCTCTCTGTCCATTTGCATACCCAGCGCAAAGGAAGCTGTTAAGGATACTCTTGGTATGACCGGCTGTCTGGAACATTTCTTGGCAAACTGCATTCTCCATAACAGGGACATGCACTTCTTGGAGTACGCTGGGAACTCCACCTCCTGGAAATATTCAAGAATAACAAAATTCATGAATAGGAGATTCTGCTAAGATACATGTCAATATGATAAATTATGAAGGGAAAATTGAAAAATTCAATGCTTTGGGCTATATGCAGTGGCAATGACTGTGGTGAACTCCAAGTTTTTTCCGGATTATCTCGTACTTTTTACTACACCATACTTTTTCAATTATTTGAGTTTAACGGTTTTAAATGAATTTTCCTACCCAAGATTTTGTTACCTAATTAATTTCTTATTTATTGAGCAATCCTCTTAAAATTTGAAGAATAAGATTATGCTGTACATTTTACCAGTACAAGTATTACCATAGTTCGTTTTACCTTCAAAACGCTCGTAATAAAAGAATTTTGTATGTGCAGTATTCTTAGAGAGTTTGATGTGAAGTATGGAATGGAATTAGTTATTTGTGCAAGTAGTGCGCAAAGTGACAGTTTGGTGCACCGAAAGAAACGTTTACGCACGAGCTGTAGGCGAGTGCGGAATAAAGGTTTCTTCAGTGCAGCAAACGGACTTTGTGCACATATTTCACATTGAATTTTTCCTACAGTTACTATTGAATATGAAAAGTGATTAATTATGGGTGAAATTCCCTGAAATCCATCAAATGTTTTTGTAATGAAAAACCTCTGCATTCTAGGCTTTATTGATCAGTAATGAATTCATAACAGATTCAAAATTAGAATAAATAGTTCAACATCTGATAACAGAAACATTAGAAGAAAAACACTAGTCATATGATGATTCAATATCATCACATTCTTCCCGTCTTTAGGAATTCAATGAATAGTCTTTCAAATAAGAAGGCATTTTGCGCTCTCTATAAGATCTTCGCAGGGTCTTCAGGTTCTTTTAGGATCAGGAGGCTCTTCTTCATCACTGAGGGGGAATCCTGTATTTGTTTCATCTTGATTTTCATGATAATTTTCTTGATTGTTCTCAGGCTCTGCGTGATCACTAAGGCTTGATCCTGCATTTGTATCATCTTGATTTTTATCGTTATCTTCTTGAATGCTCTCTTCTCCTCGAGGGGCAAGGTTTTTCAATGATACAGTTGTCTCTCTCCCATCACTAAGCCGTACCTTGGCATATTGTGGATTGAATTGAAGAATATCCACCTCCTCGACCAATGGATCGAATTTATTTCTTCGTATAGGTACTTCCATTAGGACTTTGTTTGGAGGGGCAAGCCAGGTTGGAAGTGCTATACCATTAGATGATTGTCTATAGTGTCGGAACATCCTATCATGTGGCGTCTCATTAGTAGCCGTGCAGAATAGGGATCGAATAGAATGTAGAGAATCTGGGAGCACAGATTCCCAATCAGATACATCCAAATTTCTATGCTTCAATGTAAGAGACACTGTGCGCCAAATTGTACCATTTTCTCGTTCGATTTGGCCATTTCCTTGTGTGTTATAAGGTGATGACATAGAAGTGGCTACTCCTCGATTATGAAGGAATTCCTGCAGCTCTCTGGATTTGAAAAAGGTTCCATTGTCAGTATGTACATAAGAAGGTAAACCAAATGTGGTAAACAAGTTCACAAGGCACTGAATTACAGTTGATGAATTCATATTCGGACAAGGGTATGCAAACGGAAACCTAGAGTACTCATCAATTATTGTCAACAAATGTTTGTTTTTAGTTTTTGATGGAAGAGGACCCTTGAAGTCCACACTGTGATAGGACAGCTGAAATTGAAAAATCAGATGTTTCAACCACAAAAGGTTCAAAGTCGTCAATTGTACTAACTACTGCCTTAGAAATCTCAGTTTCGAGTTGATTGAAGTCAGCTATAGCTTCAGAAGTCAAAGGAAAGGTCTTTGCTGTAAGAAGCCGTTTAGCTTTATCCGAATAATTGGATATCCATTTGGAATAGTGTGCAAACATTCCAATTGTTCGCTCAAGAGCCTTTCTATTATCTGGGGGTGGAAGATTGAGCAATGGTTTCAGACGTTCAGGGTCAGGAGAAATTGTCCCATTTTCAATTTTATAGCCAAGCAAGCTTATTAGAGTGAGTGAATATTTGCTTTTTCCTGTATTGATTGTAAAATTATATTTTTGTACTGCATCTAAGAATTTTTTGAGATTCAAATCATGTTCCTTCTGATTCTTACCACATATTGTCACATCATCCAGGTATGCATACGTTTTTTCAAGTTTTTCATTATTAATAACATTATCAATGACTCGCTGAAAAGTGGGTACACCATCTGTCAGACCAAAAGCAAGCCTTCGAAATTGATACAAACGGCCACATGCCTCAAATGCAGTGAAAGGTCGATCTTTTTCTCGTAGGGGTACCTGGTGGTAAGCGCTTTTCAAGTCAATAGTGGTGATTACAGAGTTTTTTGAGACCTTAGAAACAATATCTTCAAGACTAGGGAGGGGATATGCATCAAGATGTGTGTATCGGTTAATAGTTTGAGAATAGTCTATTACCATTCGCTTTTTGTGATTTTCGTTCTTCACTACAAATGCTTGAGCTCTCCAGGGAGACCTGCTTTCTTCAATAATTCCATCAGCTAGCAGTTTCTCAATTTCTTTCTCCATGAAACTAGTGTCTTCAAGAGAATGCTTTCGGGATTTAGTAATATTATAGGTTTAATGTCTTTAGTTAAAAACTCAAAAAGTGGTGGAGGTTCTATCTTTGCTGGAGCCAGATAATTGATAGTCAATGGGGGTTTAGTTCCTCCAAATGAAACTCTAAGTTCAGAGTGTTGATTAAGTAAGTCATATCCTACAATAAGATTAGCACACAAATCAGGCAATACACTGAATTTTGTTCTGGGGTAATGTTGACCTGAAAATTCTAAATGAGAGCTACACAATAAAAGGAAATGTTCTTTCTTAGTGATGTTGAAGCCATGGACACTGCACCAGTTGTAGGGTACATTTCAAGTCCACATTTTTAGCAAAACAGTGTGAAATAAATTTCTCAGAGCTTCCTGTATCTATCAAAGCAGAAGTAGGAATGTTGTTTACCTGAGCTTGTACTGTAGCATTTTCAAGAACAGTAGAGGCTGCAATAAGCGCCGAAGATGGAGAAGTTTTAGTAGATTTGCAGACATTTTTCCAATGACCTATTTTCTGGCATTTTTCGCATGAGTCATTTAGTGCAGGGCACTGCTGACGTGTTTTATGTCGCTGACGACCACAAAAATAACATTTTTGAAAACTTGAGCTTCCAGTTTTTACAGCTGACAAATTTGTTTCTTTACATGAATTTTCTGAATAATTACTTGAAGTGGCATTAAGAGTTATTTCAGAAGAGTAAGAAGCTGATTGATTTCTGGCAGATTCCAAGGCACGTGCTTTTTCAATAGCTTCATCAAGAGTTAGCTTGTCAAACTCCAAAAGTCTCAGTCTTATCTGATGAGAGCTGAGGCCCCGGATAAATGAATCACGAATGTATGCTTTCCTATGAGTTTCAGAATCAACTTCTGCAAACCCACAATTCTTACTCAGTTGTTGTAAAGCTTGGTTATATTGGTCGATTGTCTCATCTGAAGACTGTTTTCTAGTTGCCAATTTATGTCTAGCGAATATTTCATTTATTGGTTTCACATATGCAGATTTTAGTGTGTCAATAGCCGAAGTATATGAATTTTTGTCGGCAATTGTTTGATAAACAGAATGAGATAGAAAGTTGGTAAGCAACCGCAACTTACTTCCATCATCGATGTCTTCTTCGTCAAAAGATGCGATGAAATTCTCAAAAGTCTTCAGCCAGAAGTTCCATTCTTGTAGAGCTGTTGGAGAATTCGGATCACCATCAAACTTGTCTGGTTTCAAAAATTTGTCCATCGTAGCGCGAATTTTCAGTTTTCGTTTCCAGAAAAGATTTGAAGATTATACATTTGTTGTTGAATAGAAATTGTGAAATAGAGAATAGAAATTGATTGACTCGTATTTGATAAGATGAATTGATTTGATGATTTTAGATTACTGATCAATAAATTGTAATGAAAAACCTCTGCATTCTAGGCTTTATTGATCAGTAATGAATTCATAACAGATTCAAAATTAGAATAAATAGTTCAACATCTGATAACAGAAACATAAGAAGAAAAACACTAGTCATATGATGATTCAATATCATCAAAGTTTTTCTGTGTAATTTTGTTATTAATAATTTATTTTATTTATAAGACCTTAATTTAAAATAAAATAATGATAGTTGCGATTCCACAAACGTTTTATATAAAGTGAAATATTCTCCAGCAGTATGTTGGCTTGTGGCTTGTGTTCAAAGGCAGTTAATCGAAAGGATAGTGAACAGAAAAAGATTGTGTGTAATATTTGCATGTCTTTGTTCCACGTAAGTTGTGTGAATTTGACAAAGAATGACCTCCTATTTCTAAAAAATCATCCATGGACTTGTGAAACGTGCTTGAAAAAACGTCGCTTGAGCCGATCGAATTCGGAAGATACTCCGCTTGACTCATCTGTTACTGGGGAGGAAGACACTCTGATTACATTGAAATTGGTTAAATCTCTTCTCGCAAAACTAAGCATTGACATACAGGCTAGTATTCGCATTCTTGAGTTGGAACTAGGTAAATCACTTGAACTCTGTCATCAAAGAATCGGTAAACTAACTACTGAATTAACAACTCAAACAGACATTGTAAAAAATCAGGGTAAAGAGTTGGATCAATTGAAGTTGAAGAACGCGTGTCTGAAAATAGCGTTAGGTAACCTGGAGTGTCATGTGGATGATGTCGACCAATACAGACATCGAAACACACTGGAGATTTTTGGCGTACCAGAAATCAAAGGTGAAAGTGTTGAAAACCTGGTCTGCTCTCTGGGGAGCACACTATCGGTTCCAATCAGTGAGGATCGCATAGACGTGTGTCATTGGTCTAAGAAAACCGTGGATGGACAATCACTCATCGTAGTGAAATTCACGCATCGAGACGATTTGCACAGGATTCGGGATGCCACATGGCATTTTTACATGGATGACACATGGGATTGGCTTCTGACAATAGAATATTCCTGAACATGTCCCTCACACGAAGAAGGAGAGCTTTGCTGTTTAAAGCCAAGGTCTACAAACGTACACATCCTGACATCAAGTATGTATAGGCGGATCGAGCTGGCAGGATTAAGATGATGAAGGTGAGGGGTCAAATTAAAGTTATTCAAACTGAAACTGACATTGGCAAAGATTGGTTGCAAGATAACTCATCTCGGAGGAAACTTTATTTGATATTGTGTTCCTCTTGAATAAATGGTGTTTTCAGTTATTTTCTTATTTGAATATTGTCTCCTTATTGGACTAGGAATAATCCTGTAGTATAATTCATGATTTGTTGATTAGTTTGAGATATTCAACACATCAAGTTACAGCCTTTGAGGAGATGATGGATTAGTATTGGTGATTGTTAATTGATATAATGTGTTTTTTTCTGTTATTAGTTGTTGATATTGAAAATGAATTACTATTGATTATGGCTTAGTCAGTCACTTTGTCAATTATCAGTTGATGCTTGAGCCTGTATTTTATTTCTATCACCGGCTTCCTACTTTGGTATTTATAGGAAAAAAAACAATTTCTTTATGTATGATTTATATTCATATTAACATATACATCAACTGGTTCGTTAAGAGGATGATTTATTTGGAGGAGATAGATGCTTGTAGAGAATACAAATGATGCTAGTGAGTCTAGGGTTATTTTTAGGATACAGTTATATCAAAGGAATATTTTTTCTCTCTCTTATAGTTTGTCTTCCTTATTAACATTCATTTATTTCATTTTTATTTTGCTTTTAATTTATGTCAAGAATTGAAGATTTATATATGCTATTGGATGATTATAATTGTGAAACAAATGAGATAGAGGATTATCTGAGTTATTCACCTGAAGTGCCATCCACCTTGTGTAATCATAATGAATTATGTTGTGTATTGGATAACATGGTAACAGAATATGACTTTAATATATTCGTGAGCAATATTTGAAGTTTAAGAAAGAATCATAATGAATTATGTTGTGTATTGGATAACATGGTAACAGAATATGACTTTGTAATATTGACGGAGACCTGGATTACTGAAGAAATTCCTTTTTGTTATAACATTGAGTGTTACAAATCAATAAATGAACCTGCTTCTCCGAACAAATGTGATGGAGTTTGCATTTATGCCAAGGAGAATAGTTCATTTCAGGTTATAGATTGCAATATCGATGAACCAAATTGTATAGGAATTGATATGATGATTGATAATGTGACAATGTGTGTGATTGGGGTTTACAGATTACCAAATAGTAATGTGTACAAATTCTTAGTAAGTTCAGAAAAGTTTATAGAAAGTACTCCACCTGCAATTGATGTCTGTATAGCAGGAGATATCAACATAGATATTAGTAAAGATAATAGCTTAGTTCAGGATTATCTGAGTATTTTGAATGGTAACGGATTCGAATTTATGATGAATGGCTGTACTAGAGCTCAAAGCTGTAGATCAATATTTTCAAAAAAAGTTAAAAATAAATTTCAGCATAATATTGGAAATATACTGAGAACTACAATTATTACTGATCATTTCTCTGTAACTTTACATTTGGGATATGGGGAATTAGGGACAAAATCTGATAAGACAAAAGATAAAGAGATCAACATCACAAAAATAAATTATAAAATTTTAAATGATAATTGGACATGGCTGTACAATAGCAAATTTGTTGAAGAGTTGAAAAATGATGAACTTGTTGATGGCTTTGTGTCATAATTACTTTGTTTCATAGAACTATCATCCATAAAAAAACAAATCTCTCGCAAAAAGAAACCCCTGAAACCATGGATGGGACCTCATCTAATAAATTTCATTTTAAAAAGAGATAAGATGTACAAAAAATTACAGAAGGATCCATTCAATATACGATTGAGGGAAGAATATAAAGGATACAGAAATACATTGAACATGGCCATAGAAACAGCTAAAACCAACTACTACAAGACTAAAGTATCTGAATGTGAAGTTGATAGAAAGAAATTCTGGAAACTCATTAATCATGCAATAGATGTTGGAAAGGATAATAATGGTGAAATTGAAATTGATTCTGCTTGCCTAAATAGCTACTTCGCAACAGTAGGTAAAACAAATGCCCAACTGATAACACAGAATTCCAGTAGTATGAAACATTATGAGATGAACGAAAATCATAAAAATTTATTCACTCTTTTTTTCTAAAACCTGTTAACCCTTGTGATGTGGAAAGATTAATGAAACAGTTGAAGAGCAACTCTAGCCCTGGAGTAGATAACATCAGTAGTATAACTCTTAAAAATATAGCACACCTTATTTCTGAACCACTGTCTTTCATTTTTAATATGTGTTTCTGCACAGGAACTTTCCCAAAACGATTCAAAACCGCTAAAATTGAACCTATTTTCAAACAGGGTGATCCAGACGTAGCTAGTAATTACAGACCAATAAGCTTGCTAAGTAATCTTTCGAAAATTTCAGAATAATTAATAAGAATTTGCTTGGTAGACTATTTGAATGTAAATAATGTTCTGATCGAATTCCAGTTCGGATTCCAGGCAAAAAAATTACAGAGGATGCACTGATACAATTCACAAATTCCATCACAAAGAAAATTAATGGTGGTAAAAAAGTGATAGCAGTGTTTCTGGACTTGGCAAAGGCGTTTGATACGGTGCCACATCATAGTCTTCTGATTAAATTAGAAAAATATGGGATAAGAGGGCTGCCATTGGATTTATTTAGAAGTTATTTGAGTGAGCGATCCCAGATTTTAACACTCAAAAATCAGTCAAATGAAAGAGAATTGAGTGAGTTTGGTTTGCCTCAGGGTACAGTTTTGTCACCTATTCTTTTCCTGCTCTACGTCAATGAAATGTTGAATATTAAATTGAAAAATGGTCGAATTTTATCTTTTGCTGATGACACTGCAGTCATTTTTTCAGATGTCAACTGGGAAAAAGTTTTTGAAAATGCGGAAAATGATATGTTCCTAATAAAGAACTGGCTGGAACAGCATACACTTAGCTTGAACCTTAGTAAAACTAAATGTATAACTTTCTCAGCAAATGTTGTTGGTGAACCACTCATGCCTTTGGAATTGAAACTATATACTCAATGTGATCAATTTGCTTCAGGGAAACAAATCGCAACTGCTAGTTCTGACTACAACTGTCCTGTCTTTGAGAATAAGAATTTTATTAGATATTTTGGTGTTATTGTTGATGAGTGCCTAAGATGGGATCATCACATAAAGTTCATCATTAAAGAATTGAAATTCATAAATGATAAATCCTATAAAATTAATAAAATACTGGACAGAAAGCAAATAAAAGTTGTTTACTTTGCTTTAGTTGAATCAATACTAAGATATGGAATCAAAGTACAGGGAGATACATATGATTCTCACTTAAATAGTCTATTTATAACACAAAAAGGTGTAATTAAAACCATACTCCGCAAACCCAAAGACTATCCTACACAGCAGGTATTCATAGACTTTGATGTCATGACTCTGAGGTATATAAAAATGCTGATAAAATACATAAAAAACTATAGACAGCACTTTGAGCAATCTGACAGGCCATCTTATTCATTAATATTTAATATTTTTATAAACTATATTATTTCAAATAATAAGAATATAAGTAAATTTATTTATTATTAATTCATCATTAAGTAATTCAAACAATTTTAATTTATAATTTTTATAATAATTTATTTTAAATATTTAGTTTGTCAAACTAATGTATCATTGTTATTGAAGTTGAAAATTCTCAGCAAAAGTTCTCATTTTTATAATTATACAGAAATCAGAAAAGAATACAGGTAGAAGAAATTTGCATTCAAAATACACAGTCAACAACATTGTTGATAGCTGATTGGGATGGCTGCAAAATGGCTGAACCGACAAGTGCGCGACCTAGAGGGAAGAATTGTACCTAACTTCGTTTCATCCAGATAAAAACAGGATTCAGATATTTAGACTCACGATTAACTAAAATTACCGAAAAATACTATAAGAAAACTAGAAAATATTTATAAAATAACATAGACAACAAAAAATATTTCACTGTAGTATATTCTAATGTTATTTTATTAATTTCATTTACATGGATTTCGAATTATTTATTTCAGTAATTATTTAACCTGAAAATTCGAATTTTATAATGTGTGTTTGCTACATTTCTCATTGCTTGGAGTTGAAATAATTATTACTGTCAATAGAAAAGAAACATTATTTATTATTAAATGATGAGAAGTTATTATTTAATTATGATTTAGATAAACATTATTATTGTTTTGGATTTCTAGATTGGGATTTTATCATAAATATGTAGCCATACAGCCATTGATGATTCTTATCTAACCACAGACATTGTTACCAACTTAATTTTGATTTTCCTGCACTGGTGCTCCATATAACCTATTAACTATTTTGCGTTGTCATGCTGCAAATCTGGAGTACGCAAAGTAATACTTTGTGCACTAGAGCGGAAAAGTGATTCTTTGCAGCCTGCAATCAGTGCAGAAATGGTCACTTTTCAAGGTATCTGTAGGAAAAGTAGATTTTTGGAGTTCATTGGCAATGTAGATTTCCATGTTCATGGACACTGTAAATAAGTTGAATGTTCTAGGTAGAAGAAACTAAAAAAAAACCGGCAAAGAACATTCAAATAGAGACCACTGGGAATGTTCACGAGTGATTAAGGTTTTGTACATTCAATTGATAAGTCAGTTACTTACATGCTTCGCACGATTTCTCTGTAATTGCTTTACCATCATAAGAAACGTGAGTGGGATTCGGACCATAGTAACAATATAGGCTCCACCCACTACCCTAGAAGTAATTCCTACCCCCTTGCTGAGATATTGTACACTCTTATAGAGTACAAACATGAATATAATGAGGTGATTTATTCGTTATAAATTCATCAGAGAGATTCAGTAGTAGTTGGTACAGTAGTAGAGTACAGATTTGCTGAATTGGAAGTTCACAATGCAGGAATCAAATATACAGTCGGAGATTAATATAACGTATCTTAAGATACAAGGGAAATGGAAATTGTCAGGGAGTATTCAATAAAGTATCCAATCAATAAAGGAGTAACGTTCCAATAAGTTTTATTAACTAGTATGATCAAGAGTATTTAAATACATGAGTACATAATAATGACGGACTCGTCCTATCTTTGTACTTCTGAAAAATCTAACTGAGTTTCAAATGGCATAATTCAAAACAAAACAATCAAAAGTCTTTTGAGTGATATAGTAGATGATCGTGCAGTTTCCATATAGAATATAGAAGCTTTGTAGATATTCCCCAGTTGCATTGTTGAAATATGAATAATACTGATTTCAAATCTATACTTATAGAATTCTTTTCTTACTGACTGACTCACTCACTCACTCACTGAACACGATTTCTGGAAAACTACTGGATCGATCGCAACAAAACTTGGAATATAGCTTCCTTATAAGTACTCACTAAGAATACTTTTGGCAATATTTTAATTTTAAGGATGGTTTTAAGGGTTTGAAGTTCCTCGTTTAGCATGCATATTCTTCTTTTTCCAATCTCTTAATTATAATGTCCATACCATATGTTGAAAGACCCATGATCTAGAGGGAGTACCTTTTCGAAACAGTTGCTACGGTTGATATTGGCAACTAAATTAATTACAGTCTCATTTTGTCAGGTTGGCAGTAAGTTGAGTGTGGTTTCAAAACAAGATTTCAGTTCTGTCACTTTATTAGGTTAGAACTAAGTAGAACGTCGAAGAACGTATTCAAAATATATTTTTATTTAGAATTATTTGATTGGGCACTGCTTCAATCAGAGCTATTTCCGGGAGTATAGATAATTTATTAAATATCAATGTATCATAAAACAAAATTTTATGACAGGAGTTGCTTTTATCAATTCTATTCTATCAATATCCGACAGATTTCGAAAACTGCTTCAACAATTTCGATGAAATTTGTATAGTTCAGTATGATAGGTGGTATAAAAACGTAGCTATAAAAATAATATCTATACTGCTGTACTTATAAAAATTCGAACTCACTCACTTACACAGTACACACCCACTCACTAACTCACTGATAATGACTTCCGGATAAGTACTATAGAAATGTATCGAAATACTACTTGAAATAGACCTATTGCTAGCTTTAGTTCAGCTCTTGTAGCATGTACATTCCCCTTCCTATATTTCCATCAAATAAACTGCTTGAGATAGGAATATCATATTTATTATGTTTTTATCACATTTTCATCTAATAAGAGCACCTATTCGGATACCAAAATCCATAATTCTATGACGGTTACAAGACTATTAATTTATTAATCCTGTTCTATTCAACAATCAATTTTTGTTTGTACGATGGATCTCAAAACCGGTTATGACGATTTTGATTGAATTCGTTAAATACCTCGCAAAAACTAACTATTTCCCTTAGCAAAGCACGGGTACCACGCTAGTACTAATATCAAATTTAATATTGTATTAAATTCTGTTGTATTTTATTTCCTACCATATTACGTATGTGCATCCGTATTGCTTTGTATAGTGGTAGATATTTGTTATTTCTTTAAAAATTACCTTGTCAATTAGGTATATTACCTATTTATATACCGCTGAAAGATGCTTTTGTATTTTTTTCTGAAATATACAAATTAGAACCTGAATCTAAATCTGATTTAATCGATTCTTGACCTAGCATATAGTTTGAATATTATTTCAAGATATCATCTGTTGTAATGCACTTTGCACTTCTGTAATGAAGATAATGGATAACACGTTCTGATTATGTGTTCTTGTTTAATGAGTTATTTTATTTTGAAACTCACCATACTTGAGTCGGCCCCACCCCGTGACAGTAGCCATCCTGCCAGTGAAATCATCATCATCCTGTGGCATACAGATAGGAACGATGTGCGAGTCAAACTGCACAGGAGTTTCCAATTCCAATAATGCAATGTCGTTCTCAAAAGTGGCCGGATCATATTGCCGATGGACAATAACTCTGCGAACGTTTCTGCTTACTGAACGCTTCGACTCAAACTCTCCACTGATATCATATTCACCAAAAACAGCTACTAGGGATGCTAGGAACCTATACGAAAAACACAAAGAGAATATTCATATTCCACAAATTCCACTGATTTTGTAAAAACTGATGATAGCAAGCGTTATAAATTATCGTATTCGCTAAGAATAGATGCGGGTAATGGCTAGTAGCTAACAAGTTTAGTTGCTGTAAAGAAAATTTTATATGAAAACAGGAGAATATTACAAAAATGTACTTGGAATGGCTTATATCGAAGAGTCCTATTAGTCCAGGCGCTGGCTTACATTGAGCATACATGAGAGAGGCAGAGAATTTGACTTCGGATCATTGTTAGGGGGTCTTTAGTGTATATGAAACTCGATGTCGTCACGTCACAGGGTGGTCGACAGATTGGGGGGAGGGGGGTAAGTTGTAAAAAACGCGCGCTTATAAAATCGCCTGTTCTGCAGTTACTATTCATAGTACAGCTTCGATTTTTTTCTCAATATTATGTACTTATAACTGGCTTTCAATGTGGTCCCCTACATTTTTGTGATAAACCGCATAGTTTTTCCACAAAAAAATAAAACATCTCGAAAAATGTATTTTTTTATTATGGACTTTTTGTTATTTCTTGAATATTCAAGTCGTTAGCCGACTTAGAGGAAAAGGTTCCCAATAAACGTTGTAGGCCGTTTCTTCCTGAATTCAATTATATATATAGTTTGGGGGTTACGATCATAGATGCGGCGGTGGGAGGGGGATAAGTAGCACTGTTACGCTGCGGCGCTGTCCTCCCCCATGATTAATGCGCGTAGTGGCCTGTCTATCGCTTCGCTCCTACTGATCTATGCATTCAAATTATGTATTTCAGGAACGCTATCTTATGTATTTTCGATCACTGAACACGATTTTTCAACTCTCAAACCTCAATAATTGATAATTCTCATCATAATATACAAATTAAGGTCAAAATTACAAACTTCATCTCATTCTGTAAGGAAACTAAGAAATGACTGTTTGAAATAAACGAAACTTGGGTTTCAAGAAATATATTTAGATAGAAAATGATAATATTTATATGTGTAGATATCATTAAAGTGCCTTACCAGTTCCATAAGAACTACCTTAGCTTTGACCAATGATTCAAGTTACAGGAGGAAAAATTTCTTGAACTTGTCTCAAGGATTACGATTCCTCATTTAAATCACTTATAAACTTGAACAAAATGACTTGCTTAATTGATACAGAGCTCCTAGCCCACATTAAGAGATGCTGAGTCGCATATTGAGAATAAATTCTAAAATATCAATTTTTTTGAATGTATGAAAATATTTGTTTGTTTGTATTCATTGGCTTTGAATGTATCAACCATTCATATAATTGTCCAATATTTGGGACCAGTCATCTGAGGCTGTAACATGATAGTGGAAATCAGGTTTCAATGAAATATGAATAGAAACAAAAAATCAATTCTAGTTCAATCAATCGTATGATCCTAGTTCTTGGTTGATAACCAAGCCGCCTGAGAATGTACATGTCTCATGAATAAAAGTTCCATATCCAATGGGACTTGTCCTTGCTTCAAGCCTCATACATGAATATGTTTTACTCGGGTGTTCATTTGGAGCTCTTCGGCTAGCAATGAAGATAATATGAATTCAATTTTAATTAAATCAGTATAAATTTGAGTTCTTACCCGGGTTGACAATGTGCGGCAGTAATAACATATTTGTTAGTGATAAGTACACCTCCGCACTTATTTTTAGTGAAAAGACCGAGCCAAGTCGCTTCTCGGACTAACACTTGCCAGGGCCATTCCCCGAAAGTCGCTCCTTTCCCTCCAACAATTCTTCCATTTTTCATGAGCGGCCTCACTCCACATTCTGAGTAGAAAAATTACACGAAATTACACAAATATTCCATAATCTGAGGGAAAATTTATAATATACTGGAATAAACCAGATTGAAGATTGTAATTTTAGCTGTCTCAGTTTACTATTGGTCCCTACTCACCCAACTAACTGCCTAATTTTTAATTCATGCGCTCTCTAGAATATGGAGGCACAGGAATCTGAAGTTGAGGAAATCATCCTAAAAAAGTAGTACGATGCTTATTCTTTCTTCCATTGATTCAATTATACAAAATGTTTTAGCTTATTATGTTTGAAATGCAAGCTTGCGAGTAAATATCAAGTTTGGAACAATTGGAGCTGAGAAAGTTTCAATACAATCTCATGATGGAGATAAAGATCACCACAAGATTCTTTTGAATAATAAGAGATGAACTTACAAAATCATTAGAAATTATCAATGAAAGAATAATCACTCGTTTCTTATCCCATGCAATAAATATATAAAATGACACATGAATGTCCGCAAATTTAATATACATACAAAAACTCATTTGTTCATACTCAATATTCTTTTTCCCGTTACAATCAGGAATATCTGTAATGAGAATATTTATCAAATAGGGTACATCTCACACTGAAAATATGTCCAAGGGATGAATAAAATGTAATTATTATTTCTTATGAACGAAGATAACAATAATAATCACTGTTTGAAGTGTTGGATGAGCTTCAAAGCTTCAATTTAAATCACAAACTGGAACAATTTTAAAAGATTTGAACATATTGGATATTCAATAATAACTATGAATTCAATTTATAACTGTAGATGAATTGCAATCACTTCATTTATCTGTTAGTTGTTAGTTCTCATCAATAATTAGATTGGTACTTTTAGAGATTTTCATGATTGCTGATGATCATCTTTAAGCCATTAGTTGGCTCACTTAATCTTTACATTGAGGGAAGTTTGAATTGAAATTGAGAGCTGGGAGATGTATTATATTTATAATAATTTTTTTCTTGAAGCAGTTTTGGTTCTAAAGGGGAAACGTTGCATGTACCTTACCTCTTCTGTAATCCAGCTCGGTGGAAGTTTTGATGGGCTCATTGGTAGTGGTCTGGGTTGAGGCAGCATAAGAGGATGAGGAGAGAGTCGAAGAAGATGAGTACTGATCAACGGCAATGTGATCAACAAGAATCGTGGTACTGGAGACAGGCGGCCTTTTGTTGTACGGTTTGTTAATGGTAGTTGTGGTGGAAGTGGATCCTGGTTGGAAGAGAAGGACAGTGGTTGAGGGAGGCTTTGGTTTTGGTCTGGGGGTTGATAATGTTGACGATGTTGGGGGAGGTCTAGTGATGACTGCAACAGTGGTAGGTCTCGATGAGGGCCTAGTGGGGGTAGGTCTTGCCGAAGTTGGACGTTGGCTAGATGTTGGACGGGACCCTAGCAGAGTTGCTGGTGTAGGTCTCTGGTTGGGAAGCTTTGTAGGCCTTTTAGTGGGTGTTGATTGTGCCAGGGGTCTAATTGTTGAAGTTGACACTGGTCTTTTGATTGGCTCTTGACTAACTGTTATGTTGGGTCTTGCTTGACCATCTAGTAGAACATTTTCCAAATCTACAAAATTACCTTCCAGTGATTGCACTATTTTCTCTACAAACCCATGCACTTTATCGTCCAGATTTTCATCCACAGTGAAATGTGGTGTTGAATCATCTTGATCATCAACAGTGGTTTGCAATATTTCATCCTGTTGAACAGCAGTAAGGTTGACATTGGGGTCACGCACAGGTGGGAAAGCGACTAGTAGCTCAGTTGAGCCTGTAATTGGTTGCTGAGTGCTTGATGCATCCGGTCTCTGGAACAAGGGCTTTTGGTTAACTGGTAACTGAGGTTTTGCTGTTATGTATGTTCCAGCTTCTGACACAGGTGGTCGGGGTCGTGTTGGTTTGGGTTTTGGTTTGGCTGTTGTATAAATATCATCAGTTGGTTTCTGACCATTTGTTGATGTTGTTATCACAACATCTGGTCGGGGCAAGATAATCTGTGTGTAAAGTGGCTTGTGAGGGTCAGGTGTACTCTGTGGTTTAACTGTAATAAGAGTACCAGTTACTTGTGGTTTGATACTAACAATTGTGGTAGTTGTGCTTTCTGTGACAGGGGGCCTCTTTGTTGTGACTGGGTTAAGTGGGCCAAGGACAATGACTGTGGGTGCAGGCTCTTGCTGCTGCTGCTGCTGCTGCTGCTGCCCTGCAGCTGGAGGTTTCGAAGTGATTTTCACCTGAGGTGTCACTTGAAACGACGGACCTACTATTTTCTGTGTTGTTGTACTAGAACCAAGCCTCTCTGGTTTTTTCTTATCATAGTAAAAGTAATTGGTTGTTGTTGATGTTGCATAAAGAGGCTTTGTAGGAGATTTATTGAATATTGAGCTTGAACTTGTGGGACTGTAGAAATGAGTGGTGGATGAAGTTGTTGTTGTCGAGTAAGGCGATTTCACACTTGGTACAGTTGTTAAGTTGACTTTGGAAGAGGGAGAGTAGTATGTAGCTGTTGATGTCTTCTCAGGTCTACCGTTCACAGATACCCAAGTTGACAGCCCTGCTGATTGATGAGAAGTGATTGATGGGGGCTTCACAGGTACTGTATCATTCAGTATATTGAGAATATGATTAATGGATGCTGCATTCGTAGCATCCTCAACATCTTGACTGTTTACTGAGAATGTCGGTATTCTAATCATGTTCTCTTCATCATCATTTATTGGCTTTTTGAAAGGACTGCTTGAAGATTCATAGTGAACTTCATTGGTACTTTGTGAAAAATTATCACTTGTGAATTTGGTGGCAGATACCCAAACAGTTGACTTTTGTGGGTTTCTTGTAGTCCAACGTGTGTCTGGTAGTATTTCCCCGGTACCAGAAACATAGCTGAATGTGCTGAACTCAGGTCTAGGGCTAGTGGCTCGTGTTAGTGGCTTGGTGAATGCCTCGAACTCTTCAGGACTGTTGGAGTCATGTACCGCTGAGCCATTCTTGTGTAGGAGAACTGTTTCGGCGGTTGGTTTGTAGGTCATGGGTCTGACCGAATATGTGATGCTTTCAACAGTCTGTGATGATATTGATGGAGATGATATCATGGTGGTGGAGTGTGGCGATGTGATGTCATGTTGTGTTATGGCGACTCCTGGAGGAAGGCGACAGCAGGCACCAAAAAGGAAACCATCCATACATGATCCAATGACAGTGCCCTCACGTTGGGCACACTCATAGTTGAACATGCACACGCCTTCACCTTGGCTCTTCGTCTTCGCCTTGCCTCCCACCTCGGACGTTGATGTTGTGTCCTTGCATGGCTTTGGCACAATTCTGTATCCTCCAAACTTCCTCTCTGAAACAAATAGTTACAATGTACTCTCTCACGAAAATATCTGATTAAAGAATCAATTGGTTCGAGAATGTTGTCAGTTCCACTTCTGATTCCACTCAGGGATCTGTAACGTGGGATGTTGTAAATTGAGCAACTCAAATAAAACGATATAATATGTTGTCAATCACACTAAATTGAAATTAACAACATCTTTCAATCATACCAATTACAGGTAGATTTCACAAATCATTACTTGTTCTGAAAATTTTACAACTAAAATGGTCTCCTTCACACGAAACACAATGTAATAAGAATCAACGTGTATGTACTCACACTCTCTCTCTTTCTCTCTCTCCCTCTCCCAGAAAATACCACCATGGAGAGTAAAAATATCAAATGACTAATACGAGTAGGCGTTTATTGACTAAAATTGTACTGCGACTCAAAAGCATTTCAGTCCGGAACTCAATGGACCTCCATCATGATCAAAATGATGAATTCATTCAAATAAATTTGATTGAACTCTTCAAACACACATGACATATCATGAATAGCCTATAATCCATAAACAAATTTCTTTTCACAGTCTCCGAACCGATCTCGAAAAAAATGGGATGGAATATCGAAAGTAACTAAGCTCACATCATATTTTCATCAGTTCTCTGTTCTATAATATGAATTGAAATATCAGTCAAGTGTAGTTTTAGTCCATGCCTGCAGTTACAGTCACAGTGATCCATCACTGATTCCTTGGTCATTTGACACAAGCACTCAAGTCCACTTTTTAAAGAAATGAGATAATTTCACTTTCGGATGTAGAATTTCGAGATCTACACTTTGATAAAACCACTTTAGTCCTACTTCTGTTATCAACACCACTACAACATTCTAGGTCACGTATTGCAGATGAATTTTGGGAATCTATGCTTGGATATAAAGACTTAACTGTATTTAATTTGAAAATGTAAATAGCTTGCTGTTTGGATGGTGTAAAGTATCATTTGGTAAAATGACTTAAGTCCACTTATGCCATCGTTTTTCATGGGCCAAATAACTTAAGTCATAATTTAATCAGTAGCTTCCTATTTTTTCATTACTTTGGAATAATAGAATCATGAATAAGTGTATTTTGAACCTATTTTGTAAGTTTCATTACGATAGGATCAAAAATATTCTTGAATATATGTTTGATCATACAAGAAAACTTTGGACTCTAATTTCTCAAAACTGCAGTTTTGGACTTGAGTGCTTATGACATATAAACAGGATATTATTAGTTCCGCTTGAATGCATAATCTGGTGTTCTGTGATCATCAACTACGTATTATTTTGTATTATAAATAAAAATATAAATCTCATCACCCTTTTAAATTATTTCGTCACAACATGTTTTGGAATTAATGCGAATTTCAAGTGATATTATTAAAAGTAAAGTTATTTTTATTTATATTAAAAGTAGCCATAAAGAAAAAAGACAAAAATTGGCGTATTCCATATTAACTTGAAGATCTCCTTATGTATTAGAGATTTTATCTGTAACAGATTCTCCTTGCATGCTTGCATATTTGAAAAAATATAAATATATGCTAATGTTGAATATTAAACTACTTTAGCATGTAGACGAATAACTTCCAAACAGTGGCAGCTACGATGGGAAGTTGTTGGAGGTGTGTAGATAATGATGTAAGGAAGACATCGAAATTAATCTCGTTTAAATTTTTTCATTATTAATAGGTTTACTTGCCATATCAAGCCTTGTGACGGCTATGGCGAAGTTTTCTTCAAAAGGGTTGGAGGATCGAGCACGCTCCACTCTACTGGAAGACATGGAGCTGGAAGGCAGCTCTTTTATATTCTATACTCACTGATATTAACCTAGTCTATATAATAAGAGAGAGTAGGGTTGTGTTTGTTCGTGTGTTCGTTTGTTCGTTTTTTCGCATCAAAACATGTCAACTTGTGGAATGCATACCGCAAAAACGGGAATGATTCAGGTCTCCAAATTTTGCACATAGGTTTTAAAAATAACAATCTCGTGCATCTCGAAGCCCAGATTTCAATTTTCGTTCTAGATTTTTTACAATAATTTTAATGTTCAAATATATTTTATAGGACATATGGTTTCATATGGCAAATCCACCAAATCATATGATAGAAATAGAAAAAAAAACAGATGTTATTGTTTTCTACTTGATTCCACTCAACCTCACTAATATTCTTTTGATAATTGATAAATATATTTAGTTATATTATTATTATTATATTATTATTATTATTATTATTTTTTTTTTTATTATTTTTTTTTTTTAATTTTATGACCACATAGGATCACTGTAGTCTCTGATTAGTCCTCTTTCTTCGTTTATTCGCTTCAATTCTCTTCCTTTCTTCCCAGTACCTTTTCATTCTGTCAGACCTTTCTTTTCTCAATTCATCTGAACAAACCTGCTGCCTTCTCCTAATTGTTTTTATAGATAAGATCCTCTTTCTGTCAGTGATGATTTCCCTATAGATTTTTGTGCGATTTTTGACATCGTCAATAGTTAAATTTAGTTCCGATATGTCTTTTTTTATTTCCACAAGCCAAGGAATTGTGGCTCTGTCTGTTTTCGCACTAATGAATTTTTCAATAAGTCTTCTTAACAATCGATTCGCTGGGGTTCTGAGAATATGTCCAAAGAAAGAAATTCTCTTTTTGCGCATTGCGTCAGTTATTGGTTCAATTTCTCTATAAATCTGTTCTCTTGGAAGGAATCTGAACTGGTTGTCAACTACATGTTTTTTGTTTATGCAGGTTATAAGAATCCGTATTTCAACTCTTCTTATAGTTTCTTTAATTCCATTTCCATCAATATTGAAAAGTGTTTCACTGCAATACATTGCTTGTGATCCTAGAACTGCCTTGTAGTGTTTCAGTTTTGTATGAATGGAAAGACTTTTTCTCTTATAAGTGTCCCTAGTTACATGCTGTCCCTTGGAAAGCTTTGAAATTCTGGCCTTCCATGAGGCCTTCTCACTAAGATTATATGTGATCGTCTCTCCTAGATATCTAAAACTGTCCACAATATCAATAAGACTTTCGTTAATATTAATTTCATTTATACACAAAGGATCAGTTATCATGAATTTCGTTTTTTCGTAAGAAATCTTCAGTCCGACTTTTCCTGCTATTTCTTCCTAAGATGTTATTTGTTGCCGTGCTTCTGCTACTTCATTTGCAAGGAAAACCAAATCATTTGCAAAACCCAAGCAGTTAAGTTTGATGTTGTCTTTATGATAGCCAATTTGTATGGTTTCAGGATTAATTTCTCTCCATTCCCTATTGATGAACTCTAGAGCACAGTTAAAGAGTATTGGAGAGAGCCCATCGCCCTGTCTCAAGCCGGTTTTTATCTCAAATGCCTCAGACAGTTCTCCTCTGAACTTTATTTTTCATTTTTTATCTGTTGAAGATAATTCAATCATTTTGATCAACTTCGGGTTGAGACCCAAATGCCTTAAAAATTCTCAGTAAAGATGGCCTATGGATGCTGTCATACGCTTTTTTGAAATCAATAAAAGAGAGTACTAGTTGCCTCGTTTCCTGTAATATTGCATGAATTATTTTAGCGTTAATATTCACCCCCTGGTATTCTCCCAATTCTCCCAATTCTAGATCTAGCTGATCTTTAATTTTGTTGTAAATTATTCGCGACAGTATCTTATATGTGCAATCTAGAAGCGAAATTCCCCTGTAGTTATCAGGATTGCTTCTGTCGCCTTTTTTGTGCAGTGGGTGAATAATCGCAGTTGTCCAGTGTTCTTCCAATCTTTCAGTTTCCAAAATTTTGATTAAATGGAGATGCAATTCGTTTATTGTCTGAGCTGAGGCATTCTTCCAAATCTCTGCAGTCAATGTGTCTTCACCACTGGCTTTGTAATTCTTCAGTTCTCTGATGAGTTCTTCCCGTGTGGGTGGATCTATTTGCGATTGCATTGTTTTTATTGGAGTATTTGTATCAATTTCAAGAGTCGAGATTGGATCATCGCAGTCCAGAAGAGATCTGAAGGTAGTAGCAAGGATCTCTACATTTTCCCTGTCACTGTGTGCAAGTTTTCCCTCAGAATTTTTTAGTAAAAGGGTATTTGGTTCGAATTTAGAGATCGACTGTTTGAAATTTAGGAAATAATCCCGGCTGTTGGCGTTTTGAATATTTTCTTCTATTTTATCCATTCTATCTATTTCAAACTGTCTTTTCGTTCTTCGGAAAATCTTTGTGACTTGTTTGCGAATATCCATGAAATTTTTGTATGATTCATCTGTTTTCTTGCTTTGGTGCTCAAGCCAAGACTTGTGACGATTTTCATATGCTTTGTCACATTCTTCGTTCCACCAAAGATGTTTCTACCGTGGATTTGGTGGTGCTGCAGAAGTAGCAGCCTGAATCAAGTTTTTTGTAAGCTCTTTCAGATTATCGGATTTCAAATTATTGGTCATTTCTACATATGTAGAGTTACCTATTAATTTGGATGGATCATACTTTCTTGCTATTCTTTGTTTGTTCCTGATTGTTTCTTTTGGAGTAAACTTAATTTTGATTTTGACTATGTAATGATCGGACCCTGTGTCTAAACCTTGTAAAACCTTTACATTTTGTATTTCTTTATGTTTTAATTTTTCTGCACAAACATGGTCAAGTTGCCACTCGCCCTGTTTCCAATTTGAATGTTTCCATGTTTTAAGTTTTGCTGTTTTTCGCATGAAATATGTGGATTTGAAGATGAATTCATGGTTTCTGCAAATTTCTACAAGTCTTTCGCCATTCTTATTAGTTTTCTTTTGTGCTGGCCATTTTCCAATTATATCTCTCAATTTCTTTTTTCAACCTAACTGAGCATTAAAATCACCAAGTAGAATTTTTGTGTGATTTTTAGGAATGCCGTCAATAGTTTGGTCGAGTTCGCACCAGTAATCTTCGGTTTCTTGTCTGGAGGCTAATTTTGAATTTTTATCGTTGGTTGGGGCGTGTGCGTTGATTAGTGTGTAAAGCTTGTTTGAAGCTCTAATTGTCAAAAGCGCCAATCTAGAGTTTACTGCCCTGAAATCTACGATAGCATCTGAAATCTTTAGATCAATTTTGAACCCTGTTCCAAACTGTGGCATATCCCGCATTACCTTTCTTCCAGGAATCCCCTATTATTATTATTATTATTATTATTATATTATTATTATTATATTATTATTATTATATTATTATTATTATTGATAATGATATTATTAATATAATAATAGTATTGTTTTGATAATCGATAAATATTTTTATTTTCACAAACTCTGTATAATAATATGGTGGATGTGAAACAGCTGCATCAAAGAAATTATCTCGAAAACATCTGTTTGGAAAAAAACATAGTTTTGAAACTTCGTTTTCCTGATGCAATGTATAGGCCTAGACGCATGGATTATTAATTTTTCAGCTAGAACAGTTTTTGAGACAAAGTGCTAAATAAACATCTACAGTTTTATCAATGCTGTATCGGCAATATGGATGCGCACGCAGTTAATATTTTTGAATGAAGGTGTTGATATTTTTACATACATAAATTATTTTCTTCCATTCTTATTTGATTTCAATTCCAGAATTAATCAAGCCCTGATAGAATGATTTACTCACTGTACAGTCAGTCGAAAATTATTTTAATATTGAAATGAGGGGTATTTTGGCAACCTGAACAAAAAATAAGTTCCTATGCACCTTTTCGATATTTCTTCAAATAAGAAAAGAGTTTTGTGGGTTGTCAAAACTCCCCCTGGAAGGGAAACTATCCAACTTATTCTATATTTTAGTAAAATAACAATGATTTCTGCGTTGAATACCATCATTGAAAGATTATTTGCTGCACATCAGTCTTTGAGAACTAAATAACTTTGATTCCTCTCACTTTCAAGATCATGCTTGGAGGGGCAATTTATTTTCAAGCCAAAATCATATGTAAAAAGGTACACATTTTTACTATTGCTATCCATATTCATTGGCAAATCATTAATATAAATATTAAAGAGGATGGGTCCTAAAATTGAGCCTTGAGGCACGCTATAATCAACTAGTCTACCATTGGACAGGACGCCATCTTTGTAAACAAATTGATTCCTGCAACTTAAATAAGACAATACAAGTTGAACTGCACTTCGAGTAAAACCATAAAAACTGAGTTTATCACCTAAAATTTTGTGCTGCACAGTATCAAAGGCTTTGGAAAAATGATATGACCTTAGACCAACAGAATCACCACTCTCTAAGTTGCTAATTACACCACTAACCACATCAAGTATGGGATCATCAGTGCTTCTGCCAGCCTGGAAACCAAATTGTATTTCAAAGAAAATGTGGTTGGACTCGAAATAGATTGACATTTGTTCATACATTGGAGTCTCAAATACCTTAGAAAAGACAGGAACAATAGCAATCGGTCTGAAATTTCCTTTTTCTTTTCTTGACCCCTTCTTATGTGGAGGTAAAACTTTAACATTTTTTAGCTCCACTGGATGAGTGTCACTAGCATCACTTGTTAGGCTATAGATTATTTTTATTAAAGAGAGTAGCATTATATGAAAAAATGAAAAGGTCTATCAAGAGAAGAACTCACTAGACTATCATTTCTATAAAGGAGAAAAAAATTTCTACTTGCAAAAAAGACCAAGTCTTTTCGCCTGTCAGAGGGAGCCAAACAAAATATTCTTCCCATCAAATGGATTCATGCAAACACACACACCCTCTGACATTCAAATGGAAATCATTTCAAACCATATTACTGAATTTTAATCTCAACAAACAGAGATTCTCTATAACAGAGTCTAAGTGAAATTTGCTGAAAACTTGTAGAACTAGTCTCTAGTTCAAGGTGTTTTGAGTCAATCAATTGAAATCTACATTAAAAATTCACAGTTTTTACATCTATAAATTCAACGAAACCATTTGACAAACAGTGTAGTAGTGATTTCATTTATATTGGTGTGTTTCAAACACATTTTGTAAGATAATATGCAAAAGAGGGTCATGCTCCAATCGTTTGATAAAACGTTAATTTTGATCTAGTTATTACAGGAGATGGATAAAGATAATAACCATTAAACGAGTTATTTGTGGATGTTTTCAGAAATTATCAATTAATTTTGTCTACCCGTCATTACAACTTAGAATTACAGCCTTTTATGATCATTCCTATACTAAGTATAGGAGTCATTATTACTTGTATATAGTGATAAAAGTCTTGTATCACTATCAATTCTGAAATAATGGATAAAATAACAAATTTAATTTAAAATATTATTGTTTCATTCATGACAGGTCATCTCTCGTGTTATGGTATGTGAATGAAGTTGTTGTAAATTGAACTACCTACATCATTTGTTACTGGACTATGAACAAACCAACGGATCGTGTATTTGAGCGAGGAAAAACCGAGGTTTGCAGAGAGCAGAGTGTACCAGCAAATTTCCTGCCATTCGTTTATGTTCCAAATTAGTGGACGAGGTCTAAATATTGACAGCAGCCACAATTTGCAGTCACAGCTTGTACATTTGGTTACCATGGCAACGGAATTGGCAAACTACTAACTCTGTGGTTTCACGCGGTTTCCCCATTCCAATCTCAGCCTTTGATAAAAACTTTGCCATGTTCATCAGTGGAGAAAAGTTTAATTTTTTGAAACCATTTCAGATTCTATCTCAATTCTGCATACATGCTCACATACATTTCTCCTTCCATAGACAAGGAGAGTGAATTATTGGTGACCGGTAGTAGTGAATGTTGAATGATACGGGTTGAATTATGTCTTTCTCAAATCACAGCAATCCGCTCATGATGCAGGAAAACTCTCTATTACTTGTACCAACTTGGACCGGAGCTATCCGAGGTACCGTAATCTACGTAGGATTGGGGATTACTGTGAACGGCGTAGGACGATAAATATACCAGAGGTAGAGACTTACGAGAATTCGTTAGAGACTTTTTTATCATTTAGGCCTACTACCATCAGCGGTACTCTCATGGCTACACCTACTCCTTGGCTCACAGTGCTGAGTGAAATAGCCCCACCCAAGGCATACCTGAAGAGAGAATACGAGAAGATTATCAGAGAGCCCAAACTCCCAATTATGCAGGATCTGATACCCCACCTCAACCGCCTCAAGTCTAGTCACCCACCGATGCAGACAACTTCTCAGTTAATTGCTGAAGATGATACAGCTGATAAAGGGTGGAATGCATCTTGGGATAACATCATTGGGCAGAATTCCTCTCTAATAAGGGGCCCAACAGTACAGGTGGATGGTATGATTCTTCCTCGGAAACAATGGACTCTTATCGATCGTTTCCGCACAGGAGTAGGTAGATGCCAAGGCGATTCTATTCACCTTGGGTAGATGCAAGTATTGGCGGTCAAAATGGGGCCTGACAGACGACCAAAAATGTGATTGTAGAGCGATAGTACATACTATGAGGCATATTGCCGAAGAGTGCTCCTTGCGATTTTTCTCTGATGGGGTTGGAGGTGTACGTAATGTTAGTGATAAGTCTCTGGAATGGCTCAAAGGGTTCAATCTAGCTTTGTATAATACAATCACAGAGTCCATCACTTTATCTTTTTATTTATTTGTATATTTATTGACGTGAGTGAATATTACTCTAGGGTTCACTTGGGGGATTCTATTCGAATTAAAAACTTCTTTTCTTCAACTTCAAAATTTTGGTCCGCCATATTGAATTCAACTTTATCTTTTAAAGAAATTGTCATATGATACTTAACCAAGAGACTGATTCTCAGCAGAAAATGAATGGTGGTAACCGCATATAGATATCTCAAACCGTTTTGAAGTTACTAATAAATCATAAAAAAAATCATAATTCGAAATGTTTAGCTTATATATATTTTTGGACGAAAATTGAACTTGAACGTTTTACAGTAGAAACATAACCTATTTTTTGGACATTTTATTAATTTATTAAAATTTGGGAATGGAAGAGATTTGAGCCAAGCCTGTTGTTCCTTCCTAATCATATTTATATGATTTGTGATTCAGTCTACGAATAAATAAATAAATGTGGAATAAATGGGTTTTCACAAGATTAAGTCCTAAGGACTCTAGTTATGGAGTATAAGACAAGTCAGGTCAATAATTTTACTTGATCAACCATAAGTTTACATAATCCAACACTAAGTAAATCTAACGTAGTATTGTTTTGATAGGAACTCTTGTACACTATGAAATACTCTATCAACTGAATATTTATTCAAATGCTTTCTTGAAGATCTTCAAATCATCATTAATCTAGAGGAGTTGTGTTAACTTGTAGTAAAATTTCCTTCCAATATGATCTGGTTTTTGCTCGAATAACCTACTATTGTGAGTCATCATATGATAATCTTCTCAGTTTCATTGTAACTTCATACAAAGATGATATAGTTGAAAAGTAAAGTTTTTTGAATAAAGGCGTACAAGAATATAAATGAATTATCTACTTTCTCTATACACCTGAGTGGCTTCTTTTGAATCTTAAACACTGACCAAATTCTGTTAAGATGAATTATCCGTTTACCCCATACTAGTAGTTCTGTGAACAGTAGACTTTAAAAACGTTTTCTTGACATTATTTAGCTAAATGAATCTTTACTTTTCTTCTGATAGATGTGTATTAGAGTCCTGTTTATTTTTCAAGTTAATTAACAGAGTAACATTCTAGCATAATTTTATCATACAATATATTGTAAACGTTACCTCATATAATAAATGTGCGATTCAGAGGTCTATTGTTAGCAACATCCAGGACTGCGTGCCCAATTTTGGCACCTCTATTGAAGAGGTTGGCCTGCGAGGAAACCGCGCACTCGGTATATGAAATTTAAAACAATAACATGACTACCTTCCTATTAGGAAAAGTAGCAATTAGATTTAATATAATTAACCAGATTTTGAAAGTTACTTTGATTAAGGAATTTGATTTGAGTACGATCCACATTTTCAGCTACCATCGTCATATTACCTTTTTAAACAAAATATATGCTTAGGATGGATATTATTTCTTAATGATAAACGCCTATTGAAAAAAAATATTCCCCAGATATTGAACTGTACCACAAAGTTATTCATTATTACTGTTGCAATGTTTGATATTGAAAACTAAAAACTGTTTCATATTTTTTCCAAAATAATAACTTACCGGTAATTATTTGTAATGTTTACAAACACAGTTGAATCATAATCCATTCTTAAAGATTTTTACTTGTTTTCTTAAAGATAAAAAAATCCACTTATTTGGAATATTATCAAACTCAGTTCACGTTTGAATTTGTATTCCATATGATAATTTATCCAGTTCGTGATGATCTTTTGTGAAAATATTTCACAAATCAATTATATTAATCAAAAATATTATAATTTCTTCAGCATTATTTAGTTGATTTATTATTTTTAATTTTATTATTAATCACTTAATATCGGGGGACAGAGCTTCGCTCTGAAGTACAAACTCATAGGAAATTTATTACGAAAGAGGAGATTATAATTTATTCATAGTTCATACAGAAAGGTTCTATTTAATCATAGTGGATTGAGATTCCCAGTGGAATGCAAAAATATCTTTCACAAAGGCCGGTTAAATTTTAATCCTGATTAATTTCACGTGAACCAAAAATCAGAGAAGACCATTTTAAAAAGATTAACTATGAATTTAGTTTTATCATGACATTGTAAGCATAGATTAGTCAATAGTTTTTCTATGTACATATTTGTTTTATCATCTTTTACTTGTTTTCTTGGTTCTCATTTTGAACTGAAAGTAAATTTTGTTATCATGACGAGTCTGTTGCTTACGCTGCCATTTTGTGACACCGTTAAGGGGGAGGAGACTGTCTAGCTGGGCCAATGGCAGGTGTTCATACCCTTGACAAATAGCAGTACTTGCCTACTAGTATAAATTCTTCTGCTCTTTTATATAGTTTTAGTTTATCAGAGATTGACAATGGTTTAACAGCCGAAACCGGTCATTCTAATGATCATGAAATCTGTGGTTTTTGAAAATTTCTTAGTATTTCTATCCAATATTCTAAGAGGAGTGAAAATCCGAGTTAGAACATAGACCGCACTGCTTTCGGTCAATTAAAATAGCATACCCAACTAATATGTGATACTATAAGGTTATGATAACAGTATTTTTTTATTATTTAACCTAGCAAGCTGCCACAAGACAAATAATAATTATAAATAAATAATTAAAATAATAATAATAATTAAAATAATTATCCCAGATTGAATTTTATTACCTTCTCAATGTAGTTGTAGTAGTAAAAATGATTTATTGATGATTCAAACATATTACAAAAAATGAAATTCATATAAAGAAATAGCAAAAACTAAATAAAACACCTTCTACATAATAAGAAAATATATTTAAAATATATTTTTTTATTATTTAACCTAGCAAGCTCCCACAAGACAAATAATAATTATAAATTAATAATTAAAATAATTATCCCAGATTGAATTTTATTACCTTCTCAATGTAGTAGTAGTAGTAAAAATTATTTATTGATGATTCAAACATATTACAAAAAATGAAATTCATATAAAGAAATAGCAAAAACTAAATAAAACACCTTCAACATAATGAGAAAAAACAATACATTATTATGGCATAACCTGTAAGGCTGTCTGCCAGGAGTCGGTTTTAATAGTTGAATTCTTCTATTAAATCTTTTCTAAGTTTAAGAGCCAATTTCAAGAAACTCGTCAATTTTCCCCAATCTTTCCCATTTAGCAACTCAACTACTTCTGCCTCAGTGAGTACATATTTACCTAAGTATGCCTTCTAAGTGCCTAAGTGCCTTCTCAATGTAAGGATGGCATGTTAATTTCCTGTCAATAGTCAATACTCCCAAGAATGCTACAATCTCTTCTTGGTTCAATTATTCATATCTATATATTTAATGCACCGGGTTTTAAAACTAGGTCACGATCGCTTTGCAAAAAAAGGAAGAGGAGTGAGAGTATAATTATAACATTATACTATAATAAAGAAAAAGACTTATATACGTACGGGATAGGAAAATTATGTTTGGCGCATCATCACGTCTGAACTACTGACTGAAATTTTGCATATAGATTCTTGATTAAGGATGGTTATGGGGCTATTTTCAATTCTTCAAAATTTTATAACGTCAAGTTTTCAGTTTTTCAAGTTTTAAAATAGATCCTTGCGGTGGCATGGATTACCTGCTAGTAGTACAAATGGAACGTATCGAATTGTTCTGTTCAAGGTGTTAAATATGTAAATGAAGAGTGGAAAATCAGTGTTAACTAACACTTGAAAGAGTAAAATGATATAGTTTCAATTTTTAAATTTCCAATGTACTCATTTTTATCATTTTTGTATGATTTATTAGTATTTTCAAATGTGAATATCTTGCGAATTTCAAAGATCATGAGCAAGTTCTCCAACGCTTTCAAGTTCAGTGACTAGATATGAATGTAATTCAACAATGCTAATAAAAATTCAAATACGATAAACAGATATAGGATGATTCTTGGACGCCCTTCCCACTCATATTATCTGCAGTGCAGTAGTTCATCAGTGAAGCTTATTGATGCACACGTGTGAGCCGGGAACGATTTGTAATCTTTGGAACACAAAACTGACCTTGGTGTGTTGGGTGTTGATTGTTGGTGTTGGGTGGTGGGAGCGCGGCAGCCAGCCAGGTGCAGAGGAGCAGGCGGACCGCCACAGATCGATCGGGCATCATACGCCCCTCATTCTGCAACAGCAAACAACCAACATGTTAGGCCACCCAAAAACAACGCAATCCGTCCTCAACTCAACCATCATCATGTATAATGATCGACATTGATTGCAACTTAAACATAAACTGAAAGAGACTAAATTTCAACCATAGAAATTATCATTTCCTGCAACAACACCACAACAATACTCATCTAGGTATGATACTCATGGCTAGATAATACTCATCACCCCACTGTATCAACTAGGTTATAGAGTTGAGTAAACATCGATTGCATCGATGCTCAACATTGATTAGAACTCAAACATCCTATAAGTCAAGAAAGGATATTTGTGATATAATAATAATTTTCTATAATTTCTCTCTACAACAACGACACCATGCACACTCCACCCCTAGAGTTGGTACGTTAACAGTTATTACATAGAAACATTGATTGACATCCATAAACATTCTTAAAAAATATGTTTCTGATAATAATTTATTATATTATAATGATATCTTGAATATTTTGAGTTATGAAAACTTATCTATACTATAATGAAGGAAAGAACTGTCTTATACACGTACGAGATATGAAAATTATGTTTGAAGCATCATCACGTTTGAACTACTGGACTGATTTACTTTAAATTTCGCATATAAATTCTCAATTAACCGAGGATGGTTATAGGCCTATTTTTAGTTCTCTAAGATTTCATTACGTCATTATAACATTGAGATTTTAGTACGTCAAAATTCAAAAAAGACTCTTGCGGAGCACGGGTTATATGCTAGTCATGAATATTATTCTTAATTTATCAATTACAAAACACTGGAACTCATGTTTAGCGTATCTTGATCGATTTTTGAATTGTAAATGAATAAACTAATAGAATGATGTTGTTTTATTCATGACTAAACTCTCAATAATAAAACTATTGATTTAACAGCTTTGTTCTTAAGCTTGGAAACAAATGTCGCTACTTCAACAGAGTAATGATTGTAATTTCTTCAATGTACGCTCAATTAAAGATCTCTTTACTCCGTAATTTCATTGAGACTATGGGCACTCAACTGAGTACAAATTTAAGCGTTGCTTTTAAAGGTACAGTTATGTACGAGTTCGAGTTCTAAGATAGTTTCCCGGTGTTATTTGACAGTAGAACTTCAATTAATTGTGACCAGACCTAATTCGGTTAATAAGATATTCAGATTATTGGAGTTTTAACAAACAAAAAAAAAACTGGAAATTCAGAAAAAAGCCTCATAAGTTTAACACAGTATTATTTACTTCAATTATAACTGGTTGAATACTTTGGTTTGTGAATTAAACTTTGTTATAACAGCGTTTGAAAATTCCTGGAAATCGCGGAAATTAGCGGAAAATTTGCCTAAAATTTTGCGGAAAATAATTTTCTGAAAGTGATGATCGGATAATTGGTTTTCTACTGTAGTTAAAGATGTAGGTTCTCTACTCATCTCTCATGAACATTTTCAATCTTCCCATCACAAATACATGAGCCTGGCTGGGGCTTATATGAGCATTATTCTTAATAGTAGAATACATTCCATAGATCTGAAGGTCTGTAATGTCAAGGAAAGATCGAAATGGTTTTGGAGTGCTATACGAAAAATGATCAAAAAAGTGAAAGGGGAAAATGATAGAAACTTGGAGATATGCTCTTGAAAGATATTGAAACTCTCAATCGTGAGAGTGAAGTAATAGATAGAGAGATTGATTGATTGTTTTATCTTTCTTCTGGCAGTGTTGAAACCATTTGGTTCCCTCTACCACCCAACCAGGCCAACACAATTACATAGCATCAATATAAGTGGAATATAAGTAGTGATAGAGAGAGAGAGTAAGAGAGAGAGTGTGATTGATTGATTGATTGATTGATTAGCTGCCTTTATTAAAGACCTAGGAGGGCGAAGTTGTGGCGCAGCCGGCCCTCTCTTACACTTAACCCTCCAATACAATTCTAAGTAAAACTAAAACACTGTACACCAAAGATTATAAGATAAAATAAAACAATTTACAAAATAATAAAATTTTCAAATAGCGAATGAAAGAAAGAAAAAAAACAAAATTTCTTTCTAATTTGAATCAGTGAAAAGAATACAATAAGAAAAAAGAGAAAACTGAAAAGTGAAAATGGAAGAAACGTCAGTTCAAAATCCATAGATCATTTCGATAGAAGTAGAAAAGAAGAAAGAGAGGAATAAATTAAAGAAGGTAGAAAGGACACACATACACACACACACACACACACACACACACACACACACACACCAACACAGACGTTAAGATTCAGTGAACATTCCAGCCGAGTCCACCACCTCTGATCCACCGCAAGACAGCCGCACCGAACCGAGGATGTCCCTCAACAAGCCTTAGCTCAGCAGGCAGAGAATTCCACAAACTACAGGCTGTCACAAGGAACGATTTGTTGTACATAACAGTCCTATGTGTTGGGACAGCCAGCAGATGGGATCCATGCCGCCGCGTTCCTCCACGACCAAAATCACCCAAGTAACGGTACTCTACTGCCAGATACTTAGGGGTTTTAGTTTTCAATATCTTATAGAGGAAGCACAAAGCATGATGTGATCTACTCTCACGCAGCTTCATAAGTTCAAGTCTGTTAAAGTATTCAGTTACATGGTCGACACATCTCAGGTTAAAGATAAAGCGAACACAGTAATTATGAGCACGCTGCATCCTCTGCATAAGTTGAAATGTCATGTCAAGAGTCACAATGTCACAGTAGTTGAAGATCGGGAAGATCAGAGTCTTGACCAACATAACCTTCGTTGAAGACGGAATGAAGTCAGAGATCCTCTTCAATGTCATAATCCCCTCAATGACCCTGTTACAAGTCTGAGTCACGTGGCTGGTCCAGTCAAGAGTCCTTGTCATTGTAAGTCCTAGATTTTTCACGTCAGAACTGTATTGCAATAGTATGTTATTCAATTTTATAAATGGTCCGTTAGTTATGTCAAGTGTGTTTGAAAGTCTTGAATAACCTATGACTATTGATTTTGATTCAGTTTCGTCAATTTTGAGTCCATTATTCTCAGTCCATTGTACCAAACGAGTCAAGTCAGCGTTGACTTCATCAACTGTGACATCGAAGTCATTTTTCTTGCAGTGCCAGTATACTTGCAAGTCGTCGGCATACAAGTGATATCTGGTCGTGAGTAGAGTGCTTGTCACGTCATTTATGTAGATGCTGAACAGTAGAGGACCCAATACCGAACCCTGAGGAACTCCTCTGTTCACTTCACGCCACCGTGAAGAGGCATCCCCGACTCTCACACACTGACACCGACCCTGAAGATAGGACCTCACCCATGCCACAGTGGAGTTGGAAAAACCTAAGCTTCTGAGTTTATAGAGTAAAGTGGGATGGAAAATGCTATCGAATCCCTTACTAAAATCTATTAGGACCAGAACTGTTAGCTCTCTACCATCCATAGCCCTACGAATGTCGTCAGTGACTCTCAGGAGTGCATAGGTGATGCTATGACCACTACAGAACCCTGATTGAAAGTCACCAATCAATCCAGAACGATAGATAAATGAGCTTAATTGGGAGTGAACGATAATCTCCAGAACCTTGGACAAAACGGACAATAAGCTTATAGGCCTGTAATCAGATGGTGAGAGAGGGTTAGGGATCTTGTTCAAGGGAATCACTATGGATAGCTTCCAGTCATTAGGAAAAACGGACATTAAAAGTGAGGTATTGATCAGATGGGTGAGAAATGGGAGGATAAAAGGAAGGATAATTTTGATGAACTCAATCAGGATACCATCTGCACCAACAGCATTACTCTTAACTCGATGAACAGCCAAGAAGACCTCTTGCTCCGTGACATTGGAAAAGTAGAAGTCCTCATTGGGATTAAAATCAGGCAGAGAGTCAAAGTGAGCACGAGCTTGGTCCAAACCCACAGGGATGTCAGTGAAGAAGTCATTGAGATCATCCAGCAAGTGGGCAACAATCGGTACCTGCCTCTCCTTGCCAGCCCCAATCTCCCGAAGAGCACGCCAAAGAGATGAAGTTGATGATCGCTTTGAGGAGATCAAGTTATGATAGAATGTAGCTTTCGCATTTCTAATTGTTTGCTTGCAAGAGTTCCTCAAACGCTTATAATGATTGGAATCTTTGGGGCTTTTTGAAGCTCTTGCAATTTTGCACCAATAATCTCGATCCCTCATTAGCTGGTGTATCTCATCTGTGAGCCATGGAGCAGGATCTCTGGTTACTCTGCGATTTTTCAAAGGAACATGTTTTTCAAAAAGAAAACTATATTGTGGTTAAGAATGTCCAACATAACATTAACATTGTTAGTTTGGAATATCTGTAACCAGTCAAGGTTAATTGCATCATTGAACAAATTGTGGTAGTTTATATTCTTATATTTAATCTCTATAAGTGATTATTTTTGGTTTAGGTTTAGGCCTCTCAATATAATAAACTAGGAATATCATATCATGTGCAGAGAGGCCTGGAAAGGGGATCTGCCCATGACACACAGCTGCTCTCACATCTGCAACTGCAATAAGATCAAGCAATGTGTCCGAAGTGGATGTATGGTGCGTAGCTTGGAGAGGCAGCAAGGTCATACCATTCGCAAAAAAACATAGTGGTCAGTTGTATTTTGTCATGAGTATCAGGTCCAAGTAAGTCAGTATTGAAGTCACCCATGATAGCCACATGTTCATAGGGCACCATCAGCTCAAGTAGTGCTTCCTCAAATTCTGACATATACCCAATATGGGGTGGCCTGTAGCAAACTGCTATTAACATTTTAACTCTGTTACACTTAACCTCAATAAACATGCATTCAGGTCTAGCTGCACGGGATGTATCAGAGGAAAACTTATGAACAGGCAGCAGAGAACGCTTGACAAACGCAGCAACCCCTCCCCCATTCTTGTGTAACCGGTCATTCCGAATGAGCACATAATCCTCGAGTGCAACAAGTTGATTAGGGATTGTCGGTTTCAGCCAGGTCTCGGATATAAGAATGATGTCACAATCTTTGCCCTCGAAAGTGTGCCTAAATTCATCTATATGACAGAGAAGGGATTGCGCATTAACATGAGCGATCTTAAGTCGATCCGGGAGAGGAGAGAATGCCCGCTTGAAGGAATCGCCGACACTCA
Organism: Nilaparvata lugens; assembly: GCF_014356525.2. NCBI lineage: Eukaryota > Metazoa > Arthropoda > Insecta > Hemiptera > Delphacidae > Nilaparvata > Nilaparvata lugens. The sequence goes on from NC_052518.1 coordinate 53,422,930, forward strand.
GCGCGGCCGCGCCGTCATCATGCTGTATAGACAAGGTGGTTGCGACGAAGCAGCAAGGCAGAAGAGGGGGGTGAATCGGCGAAACAATGAGAAGCTACAAAAAAAGACACTTACCACATTCATACTGACACACACACACAAAGAAGGAAATGATAGAAGAAATATAGAAATCATAAGAGATAGAAGAAGAAAATAATCAAGTGAAGCCGTCGAGCGCTATGAAACGATAAGATAACGCTATATTAGATGGCCTAGGCGGTTCGGCTCCATTGATAATTATAAACGTACTAATACAGTGAATGCAAATAAATCCACAAGAATAGCGAATATTGATAGAAGAGAAGAGGAGTAGAGAGCTGATAACTCAATCAAGATACTGTAATTAGGTAGAGAATAAGAGAAAAAAATATATAAGGAATTGAACTGCATGCTGATAAATATAGGTATGAGCGATAACTTATTTACATTGTGACACAGAAAAATGAGAAGATTACTTTAAAAAAAAAAATATATATATATATATATTATATATATATATATATATATATATATAAGTAATAATAATAAAAGCGTAAATAGTCGATAGTAATAATAGGAAAGAAAGTAATGTTATCATGTAACTTTATCTTGACAAAGTGATAAACCCTACCGATTAACAAGAATTAGAAGAGAGAAGGGAGGCAACATATAAGTGAGGCGTAGTCAAGATAACGGGATGAGAAATACAACCAGATCACAATCACAGAACACGTGAGATTCTACTCTTCATTCACACACATAAATACACATAATGCAAAAGCAGCATCAAGACAATATATGGATTTGACTGAATGGAAGGTTCTGCTGATAAGAAATGTTATACCGACTCAGATTTCATCCAACCAGGTGACTGATAATGAAGAGAAATTAAAATAGTTAAAAGAAAAATAAAAATAATTAATGACTCATTGAATGAAATTAAGTGGATGAATGAATCTTATCAGTTGAATTGAATTATAGAAGTGATCTGAATTAACTGTAATAATCAGCTGAAATAAGCAATAATTTACTGAATATTATTAACTGCAATAATAATTGAACTGTCAATTGGGTGAAATAATTAACTGTACTGTATAATAAATGGAAAAAAAATTATATAAAAAATTGTTCTTTCAGGTCATTCTCAATTCAGAATTTTAGTCCAAGCTGAAATGCTAACAGAATAGATACAAACAATATTGTTGCTCACGGCTCACTGGAATGAATTCTGTCACCCTCGCGCCACATCACTCTGCCGTCGACCGTCCACGCATTCCGGATACCCACTCTGGCGGCCACCTCGCGGAAGTGAGCATGTCTTCGTCTAGTAAGGTCCTCTCTTATGGTGACATCAGAACCCTTGAGCTGCCTCCTCGCCGATAACATCGAGCGCCGGGTCTGGTAGCTCACGAATTTCACGATAACAGCTCGTGGTCTCGCCTGAGTCGCTCCAATACCAGGAAGACGTCCCACTCTGTGGCAGCGGTCGATCTGCGCTGCATCCACCGCGATTTTCAATCTGTCACTACACAGCTTGGTGACAATCTCGGTGACATTTCCTCCATTCACCTCCGGAATGCCAAATAGTCAGAAGCCTCACCTCTCCCAAGACGTTTTGCCTAAATGGCAGTCCTTCTTTGAGCAGTGGTGAGGTTTGGTCACTCAACCCAAAACTAGTGACCTACGTGAGTTCCACTCCTGGCTTCCTTGTAGGTCCTTCCCTAGAGAGAGGGGTCGCCAAACTGCCTCTAGGGCATCTGGCCACCCTCGACTCAGCCTCTTGAACTACATTTTTTTGTGCCTGGAGTTTTACCCATCTCTGGTCTCTTGGGTTTCTATTTTTGCCACTCCGAAACTGCCCTGATAGGACAGATACCGTGGGTTTGAAGGCAAGGCAACTTCTGGAGTTGCCTTGAGGTCCATTTTAGTCGCCTCTTACGAGAAGCATGGATACTGTGGGTGAATTTCGGTTCTCAACACATTCTTGAGTACGATGATTGACTTAAAGCTCCCCCAACCCACAGGGGGAGCCTCCGCAGAAACTCCATTCAGAAGTCCTTTCTCGAAGCAAATACAGTATATATATTGTTCCATTCCATTTCAGATTCGATTAAAAGTATAATATGGCTGCTAGGCAACACAGAACTCATATCCCGATACCAACCCACACTCAAACCCATTCATGAGTGCAGTGCAAACCTATCAGATCAATGCACAGCTAAGTAGAGGGATGATTTTATCACATAGAGAAATTAGATTTTATACTATATACAAGGTATATTTTTATATTTTCTTCTATTATTTTTTTTATATTTATATTTTTCAATTTCAAATTAATTTATTTTTTTCAGTTCAAGTCACTTGGGTCACGTATTATTTTTGCTTATAATTTTCAATTTTTTATTTTATTAGTAATTTTTTTAGTAACTGGATTTTATATAGTATCTAGTGTTGATGAAGTATTGTTGTTATTATTTCTCTTATCGATTGTCAGAAGACTCCTCCATGCACCCGGACTTATCGTCCAAGCATGGACTTATTAATCTACTTTTTACTTGTTTTTCATATTAATGTTTCAATCTAATATATTGCGTTTACTCTGTTTCTACATACTATGTGATGTATAGAGTTTTTGAATAAATTGAATTTAATTGAATATGTTTGGTGTCTGGGCGCAAGTATCCTGAAAAAGGCACCTCGTTGTGTTTCAAGAATGAGCGAATGAATGATGGCGATAGCACAGATGAACACCTTAAAAATGAATAGATATCAAAATATGCAGAGTTCTGATACGTCGATTGAAATCTGGTAATTGATGAAGATATTTCACAGTTCTCATTCATGAAAATGTTTGTAAAGATATAACCTCTACAATTTTTTATTTGAAGTTTTTCTCTAAAACGTCTTTTCAAAAATTATTGATTATATTAATAATCAAAAATCTCCCAAAACATTGATTCACTATTTTTAAGCTTTCTCCTTAATTATATTTTTTGTGGTAGATATGGAGGAAAATGTTCAATCTATGAAATATAGATTGGTTTTTTAACTTTGAAATCTTATGTCTATGCAGGCTGTATTTCAATTGATCAATAGATGTATCCAAAGGCTCGATGCTCATTTGCGACGCTAAGAAGTCACGTTTTCATGAGTGCAGCGATTCTCAGGCAAATTCTCAACAAATTTCACTATCACTGCACACTTGTGCGTATTGACAGCGACTCACTGTAGAGTGAAGTGGATTTGTACTCAGCGATTTTCGCAGCTTGGACAACTTGCTGATTTATCGTGATAAGAAAGTTCTGATTTATTTTTTCCAAGTTTGGCGTAAGGTACCGGTTGTTAAGAATTATGAAAATTAATTTTAAAAAATCTGGTGTGGTACACTCACACAACTTTCCTTGCACACAGACCAATACCCAAAAATCATGTTTTTGGACTCAGGGGACCTTGAAACGTATAGAAAACTTGAAATTGTGGTACCTTAATTTTTTTTGGAAAGCAATACTTTCCTTACCTATGGTGATAGGGCAAGGGAACTAAAAATAATTGAATTAAAAAGGAGGAATCAATTCATCAGCAGTATAACCAAAGAGTACTCTGCGTTTTTTCAGCTTTCTCAAGAACTTATTGGAAAAAAATGTTCAAGCTTCGTACACAGGCTAAGCTGAGGTAAAAAATGTTGTATTGGAAAGGTTTTCAAATAACACCCAAATTCCGCCCAGGATCGGCGGTTTTTGAGCGTTTTTCCTGCGTTTTCTAGGCCTTCTCAAGAACTAATTGGCATAATATCATGTTCAAATTTGTTATAAAAGTTCAGCAAGGGTCTAGAAAGAGGACATCAAAATTACGCCGAAGATACGCCCTACATTGGCGCTTTTAAAGCGTTAGTCAGTGTTTCTTTTTTAAGTTTTGTCAGATTTTTCAGAAACTAATATTGAGAGAAGATGTTTATATTCGGTACAGAAGTTCAGCTAGGGTGGAGACATCACTATCTCTGCAGAGCTTCTTGGTTACATCGAGGATAAGCCAAAAATTGGCGATAATGTCCTCAGCACATTAACATTTTATAACTCACTAGCAGAAACCCGTGCTCCACAAGGATCTATTTTAAAACTTGACGCAATGAAACTTTGAAGAATTAAAAGTAGGCCTATAACCATCCTTGGCTAATAAAGAATCTATATGCAGAATTTCAAGGTAATTAGTCCAGTAGTTCAGACGTGATGATGCGTTATTATTTTGATGATGAAACATTATTTTCCAATCCCGTACGTGTATAAGCCAGCTCTTTACTTTATTATAGATATAGTTAACTACTGCAAGAGATAGGATTGTGGAACAGAATAGTGGTGATACTATGATAGCGCCAGAAATGTATCAAACAGAATAGTAGGTACTACATGAACTTTTTGAAAGTGATTTGAAAAAATCTGGTGTGGTACACTCACACAACTTTCCTTGCTCATATTCGAAACTACGATCAGACTTTTGTATATGTGTATATATAATTGTTTTCAGAGTACTTTTTCCTTTGTGTAAATTGTGAAATTCAATGATTTTTTTTAGTCATCATTTTTTTAAAGTCGTCAAAACAGCTGTTCTACAGATGAAATATCTCGACTATGTGTTCTTTCTATGAACTGCTCTACCTACCTACCTCATGCACGAGAAGGAGGTTACAAAGTCCATTTCTCAAGGATGGGGTGGACCCCCCATTAGTTTCCCAGAAAGGAGACTCATGCCAGTTAATAGAGCTGATAAATAACTATACAGAGTATGAATTTGAAAAAAATCGGTCACGTTATTTTGAAAAAAAATCGTGAAAAACATGGTTTTTTAGTAATTATCCGCCATTTTTCTCAAGAATATTACGGAGCTCCTGCAATTTTCCAAGGAAAAAACTCATGTCATTCCATAGGACTTATGAATAGCTACCCATGGCTTGAATTTGAAGAAAATCGTTAGAGCCGTTTTCGAGAAAACCGTGAAAAACCTGGTTTTTGGTCATTATCCGCCATTTTTCTCAAGAATATTACGGAGGTCATGGAATTTTCCTAGAAATGAGACTCATGCCAGTTGATAGTACTTATGAATATCTATCCATGGTATGAATTTGAAGTAAATCGTTAGAGCAGTTTTCGAGAAAACGGTGAAAAACATGGATTTTTAGTCATTATCCGCCATTTTTCTCAAGAATATTACGGAGCTCCTGAAATTTTCCCAGAAATGAAACTTATGCCAGTTGATAGGGCTTAAAAATAGCTATCCATGGTATAAATTTGAAGAAAATCGTTGGAGCCGTTTTCGAGAAAACCGTGAAAAACATGGTTTTTTAGTCATTTTCCGCCATTTTTCTCAAGAATATTACGGAGCTCCTGAAATTTTCATAGAAATGAGACTTATGCTAGTTGATAGGGCTTATATATATATATATATATATATTATATATATATATATATATATATATTATATATATATATATATATATATTATATATATATATATTATATATATATATATTATATATATATATATATATATATATATTATATATATATATATATTATATATATATATATATATTATATATATATATATATATATTATATATATATATATTATATATATATATATTATATATATATATATATATTATATATATATATATATATTATATATATATATATTATATATATATATATATATTATATATATATATATATATATTATATATATATATATTATATATATATATATTATATATATATATATATATATATATATATATTTACGTTTTTGTGCCTGTTGTGGGTCCAGTAAAATTTCAACTCTTATGTAGTTCCCCGGGACCCCCCATTTTAAATTTGATCAGATAGTCACAAAATGAAACTATTATGTTATACCTGAAGAACTTGACTTGCTGAATGGTTATATTCCACTCAATTTATGATATATTCATCCATAATTAATCTAGATCCTTGTAAAGTTATTCACCTCATGATGGTCCTTTCTAACCTCCAAAGTGCTTATATAATTCTGCTATATAAAATCTACTCCTATGTTGGGTCTTGAGTGATTTGGCGCCAACATTAGAGTTGCATGCAAATTTTACTCCTCAAGAAGGTCCTTCAATATTATAATTGCTGCGTGAAATGTGCTCCTATGTTTGGTCCGCTGAGCTGTGTTGCCAATTCTCATATAGTAAATAAATTTCACTCCTCATGAAGGTCCATCAAACGTTGCCATACTTCGTCTTTGTAATAATGATTCGAGATTTGTTTGAATCAACCAGCGACCGGCTCCATGAACTTGTATTGCACATAACTCAAAACATTTTGTAGAGCATTGTCAATAAACTAAGATTTTCATGTTGTCAGAATATGTAAAGGAAAAAAATTGTACAAGCACCGTTTTTTTATGCATTTAAAGTTGATTAATAAAGTTGATTTATTTATTTATTTGAGGTTGCATAATAAGTCAAGCATGCTCAATAAATGTAGAAATCTAGGAGATTACCCTGAAAACCCCAATGAGCTGTATCAGTTGAAAGGGAATTACCGAATTAAGAGCCATTTGCACAGTCAAAGCTTAAACTGAATTTAATCAGCTGGTGGCTTAAACTCAAAATGTAACACATTATAACAAATGAGACTTGATATGGATTTAATCCAGTTTAAGATGGAATTTTCGTTTAAACTTTCACTGTGCAAATGGCCCTTAGAGAGACAATAACAACTATAGAACAAGTACAGTTTTCACGAAATGAAATTTTTCAAGTTCAAGATGACAGACAAAAAGCATTACATTAGGGAATTTTTGGGGATACAAGGCATGTGTTCAGGAGCTGCAAGCTTCAGTGGGTGGCAAGGTCGGTGGATGCTAATGGTGTGAGCGACCATAAAGGTTTTAAACATCCCTTCTCTTGAGAATATAAAAAATGGGCTGTTAATATAAAAGAAATTCATACATCAGAAATTAACCACACTAATCTTAAGGTATGAACATCTGAATAAAATTGGGGAATGGCCGTGAAATTCAAACTTATTTGCTGGAATAATATCAAGGTTTCGATTGTTAAAACTGAATGAAGACTTTTGGGCAGCAATGAATTTTAATCACAATACCATCTTTACCGAACACTGCCTATTGTTATATTGATTTTAGAATTATTTCGTGTATCAATAAATTCAGTTTATTGTAGTGACATACACAAGAAAGTACAATAATGAAGGACTACTGGAATCATTAAAACATCGAATGCTACAAACTGTTACTACATTTACATTATAATGAGCAATGTACTCCAACATCTTCCAAGTATGACAATTATTCCTTATAGAATATTAGTGAGTCTAACTCCAATCTCTAGAATATTATCAAATTATCTGATATTAATTGATTTGTATACGAAGTATTCATCCATAGAAGTGTAGGTTCATTCCTTAACACAAGGTGGATCTTTTGTTTAAATCTCTACAATTCGTGTTGGTCCGTTCAATGGTAAGAATATACTCAAGTATGTAATTTATATAATGTATATATTTATTAATTTATATATGTAATGTATGTATTTATGTAATAGAAATCTTAATTACTGCATCACTGTATATTATATAAATTGTACCTGATTGGATAAAGATATGAAGAAACATTTGAAAAATATGATTCCAAGCTCAGAAATGCTGAAAATGCATTCATTTTTCCATGGAATAAAATGAGAACTCAAAGTTCAGCTGAATGTCTGGTAGGGAATACGGATATTACTCTATTTTTATTCTTAACCAGCATCACATTTGAAAATGCTTATAACTTTGTTAAATTTGGACAGATTGATTTGAAAATTTAGAAGAATCTCAAATATATGAAAAAAACGTTCACGACTTTTTGTAGAATTTTCCCATGACTCCTTCACCTTCCTAAGCCGAAAAAACATAATTATTATGAGAGTTGTGACTAGGGATGTTAATCCCGGGACTGATTTCCAATCCCGGTATTTCGGGACTATCCAATATCAATCCCGGGATCCCGGGACTGATCCCGGGATTGGCAAAAATCAGTTACATGCATTTTTAACCAATTGTTCCTCCTCAATTACATGTTCAGTAACAGTGTGTGGAGATGAAAAAGGGCCCATTAAAGAGGGAGAGGCTATTATTAAAATGAAAAAAAAAATACTTGGGAATAATATTGAAATTGAACATTATATTTCTTTGAATGTTTTCAAGATTAGGAGTAACTGTTTTATTTCATGTCCTACCTTAGATTTGCTGTATCCTAGATGATAGTGAGAACTGAGGAAAGCAAGATAACTCATCAGAGTCTTTTTTATGTAGAACAAAAGCATTTCTATCCTACATCAGGACGGGATAGAGCTCACAATTTAATTACGTCAAATACTGTGAAGTGAATTGATATCACTTGAATTAATAATGTATTAATAATAAAATAGAATACTTTTTATTGTAAGACCGTAACGCCATACCGACCAAACAACGCGAAAGCAGAACCACTACACTACTAAATGAAATTTCGTAGAGCCAACTATAATATTTACTTCAACTAGATATTCTACTTATGATAGAGAAAGAAAAGAGGAGAGGAATAATTAGACAGAGAGTGAATCGTTAGTGCTTTTTAATTTCTGATTTCTGAAGTCTTTTCAAAGTTCGGAATGCATTCCAAGGAAATGCCATCAGCACTATTGCAAATATTGCGCCGTCTAGACTGGTAATTGTGGTGCTGTGTGAACAAAAACAAGAGTGTAGAGACATAAATGTTTCTTCTTTTCCGACTATTGTATTGTCGCTCTATCTAATAAATAAATAACAACCAATCAACAACCATTCTGCCAATTTTGCGAACTGATAATGCGAATTCTATTATGCCAGTACAGAGTACAGTATACAATCAATATTATGTATATGCAACTGTAGGCTGTGCCTGTAGAATAAATTGGTCAGACACTTAGAACAATAAATTAGTTATAAAAACTCATATCCATCACCGTAAATAAATTCCATATTGAATTGTTTTTGGAAAAATATGATTCTAAATTTCAGGTTCACAATTCCGAAAATCCCGGGATTGACGCTGAAAAATCCCGGGATTGTTAGGTATCAAAAATGGACCGGGATCCCGGGATTCGGGATCCCGGGATTGACATCCCTAGTTGTGACGCTAGGCAGAAATTTTCAAAAGTCGCGCTTCGTTCAGCTGTCGCCCGACAAGGAACTGAATTGGATAACTTTTCCCGCGTAACAACGCTATTGGGTAGTTGAACTTGAACCGGCAAGTTCAAACGATATGCATTCATTTTATCTCTCTATAAAAGTGGAAGCTGTAGATAACACCAAGTTACTTGGAATACAAGGTACTGGCCACGTGCATCTCGATCTTTTAATGATCAGAGTCGGATGATCAGTGTGACATCATTGGTACTCTAAATATCTATTCTTCCTCAAAAAGTAAATAACTTTCAAGTCCCATCGACATCTCCTACGACTCATACAATATTTATCTTTAATTTTTTTTAGAAATTCAATACTTTTGGACGACTGGATCTTTCAGAATGATTGATTTTGTAAGAGCCTACATCGAGCCTGTTGCTCTCTTATTGAAAATTAACATGCTTTTCCTGGCTCTTTTGTAATTCAATTACTCAATGCTAATGAATTCGATAAATCGATCATTGAATAAGGTATTAAGAACATGAAACATTGATTGTACTATTATTTCTTTCACAATCCTTTATCTTGTCTGTGTACTGTATATCATAATGTAGAATCAATAGAACTTCTTGCCTAATCCCTTAGGAGGAACTCTTTTTTCAGGAAAATTATGGCTTTCACATACTTGATGAGGAAATAGTTTTCTGGTTGAATCTTTCTAATTGAAAACTATAACAAAAAATATAAGGGCGAATATTATATTAAAGCATGGATTGCGCGTGAGGAATTCTCAATAATTGTATTGAATACTTGATCTCGTATTCTGAAACACATAATATTTCTAATTTAATTATTTGTAAGAGGAATTCTCAATTGGTACTTATTGTAGAACTCTCATTCTTTATTTATTTGTGAAAGGGAAAATCAACTCTTCATGATTCAATAATAATGAATTTAATGAAAATGAATCATACATTGAAAAGTATGCGTATGAATATGAATTCATACTATAAGTATCCTACAATATATTCCTTCTAATAAACTTGATAATTCTATAAGGCAAGTGATCGGTTGAATTCCTGTTTGAAAGAATAGAAAGGATGACAATCTCTTTAATCAACTCGGAGGGCATTTCAATTCTAGAAATTGAACTCTCATAAACTTAAAACAGGATAATGTGCGTGGTAAATTCCAATTATTTTCAATCTCCACATTATTTTCCTATACCGGAAAGATAATATAGTTGGGCATATTTTAAGATATTTTTTCTAATAGCAAATTATTCAGTTTATAATGCATTTATGAATGTGAGTGTTATACTATCACCCCATACTTCCTTTTGTTCCATAAATTGGGGCTTTCTACCACATAGAGTGTGAGTGATGTATATGTGATAAAAATTATGTTACTAGATTGTGCCTTGGTCACTGAGTGTAAATAATTTTGAAACCAATAAAGTTCTTTATCGAAAATTAAATTGGAATTTAATTGTTGATCAATCCAATTGATTGGTAATAACAAACGAAATCATCAAATATCATAATATAATATCATAAGGGAGGAAAGTGGTGCGCTTATCATCTTCATCCGTTGATCATCCACATTCTCCTTTCAAATCACTGATGGAATGCCCTGCACTAACAACCTCTATTCTCTGCAACCGCACTTGATTTTACTTTTATCTAATTAATATTAGCTTTTCCTTTATATGTCTTCTGCATTGAGATTGGTATTAGAATCAATTTTGAAAGGATAGATATTGGTTGAGTTTGCAGAAGAATATCACAATGAACAAAGGAAACAGCTCGAATGTGTACAACGTAATAAATAACGAGAAAGCTCGAAATAACTATAAAGTATTCAAGCCAAGCCTAATTATTATGCTGATAAAAACAGTGATTGAAGAAGTATATAGGTCTATATTATCACTCAAAGTATTACTAGGAGAAATAGGCTACATTCAGTACCTTTTTTCAACTTTATAATTGTTGGGGTATTAAAACTTTGAATAGAAAACCTCCAGTAGAAAACCTTTGAAGCCATTCATCTTTTCAAATGTTGACAAATAAAATCTATTCATTCATTCTACGAGTATCCCTTCTCGTAGTAACAAATGAGAGTTCTCTATCTCCAAACCGGTATGCCCTTACATTATCGAGAATTCTGGAAGATCTGGGAGTTCAAAGGTGATGAATTTCTAAAAAAAAATTGAAGATAAATATTGTATAAATCGTAGGAGATGTCGATGGGACTTGAAAGTTATATACTTTTTAGAAAAAGACTTACAAAGCTGCTCAAGAAAAAAGATAAATATTGTATGTGACCGTAACACACAACTATCACCTGGTTAAAGTATGTGTATATGTGTATATAATTTTTTTCCTGAATTAAGAGTGCACTCCTAAAGGATTAAAGATGTTGAACCGGCAAGATGTTCTACTGATTCTATGTAATATACAGACAAGATATGAAGGATGTTGAGAGAAATAATATTATACTCTAATTAATGTTTCCACGTTTTTAATTCCTTATTCAATGATCGCTTTATCAAATTGATCAGCATTGAGTAATTGAATTACAAAAGAGCCAGGGAAAGCATGTTAATTTTCAATAAGAGAGCAACAGTTATTCGATGAGCAGGCTCTTACAAAATCGATCATTCTGAAAGATCCAGCCGTCCAAAAGTATTGAATTTCTTGATAAATAGAAGAATATAAATTATTATTTATTTTTTAAGAAAAAATAAAATACAAGAAGATAAATTCTTGTATTAATCGTAGGGGATGTCGATGGTACTGGAAAGTTATGTACTTTTTGAGAAAAAGACTTACAAAGTTGCTCAATTTAACATTGAAAAGATAGGAAGAATATACTTTTAGAGCACCAATGACGTCACACCGACCAGCTGGTTTGGATTTGTCAACGCGCATCTTTTCGTGGCCAGTATCTTGTATTCTGTATACCTTGTATTTTGTATACCAGTACCTTGTAGGTACATTGGATAACACCTACTTTTTTCCCAACTTTTCTTTTTCTTCTGCTTCTCCTTCTTTGTCATCTTGTTCTTCTTTTTCTCCAAATTAGAGAATTCTTAATAATTGTCCTTTCATATTGAGTGATAGCTCATTTTACTCAGCTCTTCAAGGCGGTTTCAATGCATATTTCGGTTGCCTGACAAAACCTCACTAGTACCTCTAACCTCACCAGATAGGCTATGTATATTTTAATGAATTGCACTGTTGACTTATTTATTACACTGTTGAAGTATTTTTGGAGCAATCCCGATTGTCTGATTATTCAGAAACAATTATTGTTGTTTTGCATTAGGATTCTCTAGAAAATAATAAGTGATCAGAGAATCGACAGTCTTTAAAAAGTTGAATGAATATAAGTTTTGCGTAACCTTATCCGAGATAATGAAAACCGAGTTGAAAGTAATCAATTTATTATAAATATCGTTGAAATAAAGATAGTCATTAAAATGTGATAAGCATCCTCAAATTCTTCTACAACTTTGTCACACTCCATTCTCCCCCTTCGCAAGGACGTTGCAAGGGGGTCTTGGTCTGGACCCACCTCCCGAAATTCATATTTTCATTAAATTTCAAAAAATAAAGATGTTTTGAATCTTTCAAAAATGTTGAGCAGATTTTGCGTTTTATCAGCGTTTTCGAGGATACAGATGTTTAAAATTAATATAGAAGTACAGTTAGGGCAGATCAACTTTGTCTTTGAAAGGATTCGAAATTTCATTAGAGATAGGCCTACGCCCGAAAATAAGGGTTTCAGCGGTTTTCCAGCCTTCTTCTGTGTTTCCTTAGCTGCTGCTTGATGATACGCCTATTTCCTAAGCATTTGGAATGAGCTTTTCCTAGTTTTTCAGTAACTACTGAACTTGAAAAAGTTTAAAATCGATACACGGGTTCAGCTTAAGTGCTGTATTGAAGGGTTTTTCCCCAGTATTTCATTGCATTTTTCTAGATTTTTCAAGTGCATTGGAACTCAAAGAAGTTGGATGGAATTAATGTTTTGAAACTACTTCTCTACTTATCATTTCTATGTCAAATTTCAAAGTACTAGACTGAAATACAAAAATCCTTTTAAAGTATCATATAATGTATGTGTTACATACGTCTTCGTATAACGTACTATGTCTCTACATGGGAATTAATATTTTTAATAATCTTAATTAGAATAGACAAAGATATTTGCAACTCTAAGCTACTTGGATGTAATTAATTAAACAGTAATTGCGTCGAACTTGAAAGTCTCTATAATCTATTAAATATTTGAAGGGAGAATGTGGAATGTAAATGGAGGCGAGTGAAGCGAGCCGACTCTTTTTGTGTGTCATACCTCTTTCTTTAACAAGCAATACTTATTTTTCCAATACTTCCAAATATATCATGATGCCATAATGTGAGCATAGTGTAATAAATTGTATTTGTGGAAAAATTGATGGATTCTCCAAACATATTTGATTGCAATTGCCAATAGGGCTAGTCCCATATTGATACGCGACGCGGCGGGACACGAGTCTGCTAGATGAGATAATATTATTTTTATGATCATAATATTGTAATTTCCACAATGAGACAAAGTTCATTATAAATCAAATATGAGACAAAGCTTCATTATAAAATAATGAAAATTACTTTATAATATGATGTTAACTCATATAGCAGACTGGGGTTACATCATGTCACGTCGCGTGTCGTCGCAATATGTGACCAACCTAGAAGTTAGGTTTCAAATCTTGGTTTTTTATAAAGTTTATAAATTAATAAGTGTATAACATTAACCAGGTTTCAGAAATCTACAACCCCTCTTTCTATAGGTGCGTACATACTTACGCGCCACAATCACGCGTATTTCGCTTTTCATCAGCTCTATATCTTCTGCATTTGTACAGAAAAAGTAAAATACAGATATAATAGGCATAATATTAGCTGATGAAAAGAGAAATACGCATGTTCGTGGCGCATAAGCCTGTACGCACCTTCACAATGAACAGTTCTCACTCTTGAATGTTCCCCTGTCAAGAATAACTTATGCTGCATACCTGAGATAAACTGATATTTGTATGATGTAGCGCACCTTAATATAATATAGCCATGAATTATAATATCTGATTCACAAATAAGGTCCATATTGTTCTTACGTGACTGTGTTTTTGATATAAATTGTATTTGGTGAATACCAACCTATGTAGGTAATCATTAGCCTAATTATTGAATATTCAATATTTCACTTCTGGCCCCTCCCACAGCAATAAATAAGTCCTGGCTATGTCTTCAACCCTCAACTGACAATAAGAGTAAAGATAAAGAAAAAATAGAATTGGATCGTTTTCAACTGTTGCAATTATTTCACAGAAACTTGAATTTATATTGTTTTATTTTTTACAATAAAAAAATTTTATTTTTATGTTACAAAGACTGAAAGCTCAGAAGCTTAGGCGTGGATAATATCGTACAGGACGACAGTTCTGGAGACTTTTTTTAATAACAGATTTTTCTGGCGATTTGAGCCCTGAATAATTTGTACTGATTACTAAAATATTATAATTGATATTATTGATTCACAGCCAAGTATAGATATTCAGTTATAATAAACCAGTGTGTACGGTTAGTGGTTTTGGGTACGAATTAAAATGGCTGGTGCATTGAAAAAGGAGCTTAATGTGGATTATTCATGATATTAGATAATGGTGATGAGTACAGTAGTAAACGTTTTATCTGTTCTTATTACCATTATTCATAATGGTGGTTATTTATAATAATAGTTTGATTATCTGTTTCCCAAAACTGTCTAGTCCTCAGTCAACCTATACACAATACTACTAAATTTCAAATTTTCTGCTTATTGATTTTCGAAAAAAGCTTAGAAAACGTAGAAATAGTGACAAGCACTGAACACTAATGAATGATCAGTTTTCAGGAATAACCATTTTCAACTACAATATAGGAGAAAGTATTTTGATGGGAATTCCCTTACATAATCCAGATGCATTGGAATCCTGGTGATAGTTTGTTCATAATATACTGAAAATATGTATTGATCTCTAATGAATTTTCTACAAGCTCAGTTTTTACCAAATAAATTTTTCAAATTGAAGATCTTGTAAAGTTGATACAATCAGAATCCCGTGAAAACTGTGCTATACAAAATTCATAGTTTATAATAACATTTTTCCAAATTTTGGACGCATTTTTGAATGCGTTTTATTGAAAAAACTATGCTTGTACAAAGTTAAAGCTTCACAACATATTCTGACAACGTGAAGTTTGAAGTTTCTTTTCAATTTTTCTAAAATATTTCGACACCTGTGCACTACAAGTTCACAGAGCGTTAGGAAGCCTGTACCTTTGGTGTTATTTTGTAGCATCAATATATTCAATATAAATCATGATAATATCATTCTAGAATGATGTTTAAAAATGCATATAGAACAATGATAAACAGAAAATAGACGATAAATAAATGAATGAATTTATTTCTAGTTAAAAAATATCAAAACATCCAGTAGAAATTAATTCATTAAGAAAGATATAGTAATAGTAATTCTATAATATTATAAAGTATAGAATTGGCTTACACACAAATGGGATGGGAAATTCGCGAATGAGGCATTCGCGTGAGAACTACTCAACTGATTCACTTGAAATTTTGTACGATGATTCTTGATTTACTGAGGAAGATTATGTTTTATTCCTACCTACATCATGTTTGTTAATTAATGAGTAATAAAAACAAATTTATTTATTCTGTGATACAAAGTATATGTGGGATGAAAGAGCCAATCGAATCGTTTTATTATTGATTGTCCATATCTACAATTGAATATGTTCAATATCAAAACCTAAATTCAATCTAAACCACTATTCAGTGCTTAAAAAATACCCTTGCGGAGTATGGTTTAACTGCTGGTATTATTTATATTTATGATTATAATTATTCTATGAGTCTAGTTCAAGCAGCATAATTATTCAAGGTTTATTGATGATAATAAACTGGGCTTCTGTATATGGCACAAAAAAACTGAAATCCATTCGAAGACAAAAATTTAGATTCTATCATTTTAGATTATTTTAGATTATTTTGGATTATATTTATTATGTATTCCAACGCTGGTGAACAGTGAGTAAATAAAATAACTGTTGTAGCTTATAATATTGTTTAATTATTATTAAATAGTATAATAATATATAAAAATAATATTGTTTAATTATTATTCTAGAAGAATCGCAAAGCGTAGATTTGTAGAGAGAAGAATAAAAAGAATTTGATTTATGTAGGTACTGAAATTCCAATTTCCAATACAGTTTATCAATATAGATGTAATAACGACATGATAGTCATTATTCAATAACATTCCTAATTAGCCAGATATAATCGATTATATCTGTATAATCGGTATTTACTCACTGTTCACCAGCGTTGAAATACATAATAAATATAAGCTCTTGTTCTATAATGAAAGTTGTTCTATAAAAAAAATATTTATTTATGTCAAGTGAATAGTAAGGGAGAGTAGGTGAACAAGAGTGTGAGAGAGAAGTACTGTATAGAAGTGTGTGCTTGTGTGAGAAAGAAGGAATGTATAGGATTGATTGAAAGATACATTGACAGAGCATCAGGTACGCGCGCGCGCGCGCGCAGAATTATTATTTTTTCCTTATAATATTACTATTGTGTATGGTGTTCTATGAGAGAGAACGAGTGAGAGTGAATGTCGAGAGAGAATGATTGTACTGAGCGAGCGGTGGGAGGGGAGCACATGTGTGAGAAAGAGGGAATGTATATGATTGAGAGGAAGAAACTTTGACAGAGCAAAGTCTTCTATGAGAGAGAATGAGTGGGAGTGAGGTTTGAGCATGGTGTGGGGAGAGAAATACCCCTCAATGACGTCATAGTTTCGATAGGATAGGTGTGACGTCATTTACGCGTGACATCATTCATGGGCGTTCTGTACATAGTGGGCGATCTCCGCATACGACAACGGAGCGAACTTCAATACATAACCTCAAATCAAGTTCAGTCTGAATAAATGGCGCGAACAGTCAGACCCACGGGAGTGAACTATTATACTCCATTACACGAACGCCATCACATGGTAGGTCTGTGGAGCAACTAAAGATGCTTGGACCAACTTACTCGAACAGACCAACACGAGTTGTACACATTTATACAAACGACCCACTTTGTGTTAAGGAATGAACCACACTCATATATATATATATATATATATATATATATATGGGGCTATTTTTTTTCAACTTCCGATCGTACCGCTAGATGGCAATGCGAGCGGCATTGGCCAACAATGCGCGGCAGCTGACTATGCACATCTCACACTATAACCTCACTCGTTTTCGGCCATCTGTCGTCATAACCAGTTCATCTAGCAACACATAAACATGGCTAATATGATAGAATCTCCCGCCAAGTGTGAGTTGAGAAGTGTAATTCATTTTTTGCAAGCTGAAGCAGCAGCAGAAATTCACCGTAGAATGAAAGGAGTATATGGTGAAAGCTTTTGAGTGACAGTGCAGTGCGTGATTGGTGTAGGAAATTTAAAGATGGACGAGTTTACATTCATGACATGGGGGCCAAGGACGGAAGTCGATTGCATACGATAACCTTGTTGATCGAGTTGACCAAACTGTAAGAAGCAATCAAAGGTTTATGATTTTGAAGCTATCCAATCAGTTTCCTGAAATTTCAAGATCAGCTCTATACACTATCATAACTAATCAGTTAAGCTACAAAAAACTTTGTGCTCGATGGGTGCCGAAAATGTTGTCTGATGACCACAAAGCTTGTCGAATGGCGTAAGCAACATCTTTCCTGAACCGTTACGAAGCTGATGGCGATGATTTTTTGAACAAAATCGTGACAGGAGATGAGACATATGGGTTCTGTACGACACCTCAGAAACGAAAAAGCAGTCCCAACAATGGATGCATTCAAACTCTCCAAACAAACCCAAAAAGTTCAAAAAAACTTTCAACAACAAAAAGATTATGGCCACCATACTTGGGATCAAAAAGGTGTTTTGCATGTGGAGTTTTTAGAGCCAGGGACCACAATCAATGCGGAAGGATACTGCGGTACATTACAACGTTTGCGGAGAGCTATTCAGAACAAAAGGAGAGGAATGCTCACATCGGGAGTGGTGCTCATTCATGACAACGCCCGTCCTCACAGTGCTGCTGTGACGAAGCGTCTTCTTGATGGGTTTAAATGGGACGTTTTTGACCATCCGGCGTATAGCCCAGACTTATATTTATATATATATTTATATACATATTTATATATATATTTATATACATATTTATATATATATTTATATATATAGCACATAACAGAAGACACTTTAAAGTTTGTAATATAAATTAAAACAGGAGACACAAGACATAAATAGATTGGAAACACTCAAGTTTTTGATATATATATTAGCCGGGTACATCCGATAAGCAGTTTCACTTACTTGCTGACGTTTCGCCATTATCTCAAATGACATCCTCGGAGCGCAGTTTTAGCTACACTGACTCCTGCGTGTGTTTGCAAGTTCTTCCACGTGGTCGAAGAGAGTACCTTCTCCCCTTTCCTTCTTCAACATGTTCGGCCTGGCGCTGCTGGGTGAATGGAATTCCCGGAGAAGTGTCTGGCTTTTTTGCTATGTTGAGAATGATTTTCCAAAGGGAAGAGATATTTGTACTGTCATCCCTTTTGTTAAGGCTTCCTTGTTTCTCTATTTCTAGGGCCTTTCGCACAATCCTAACCCAAAAATCTTGAATGTTGGCTATTTGTTTTGAATTCTTAAAATTTATTTCTTGACCTGTGTTTTTTTCATGATTGTGAAGAGCTGAAGTGGATTGTTTGTTTTTTATGTTCAATTTGTGTTCCTCTATCCATGAAAAAAACAAAGGTCACAAAATAAATTTTAAGAATTCAAAACAAATAGCCAACATTCAAGATTTTTGGGTTAGGATTGTGCAAGAGGCCCTAGAAATGGAGAAACAAGGGAGCCTTAACAAAAAAGATGACAGTACAAATATCTCTTCCCTTTGGAAAATTATTCTCAACACAGCACAAAAGCCAGACACTTCTCCAGGAATTCCATTCACCCAGCAGCGCCAGGCCAAATATGTGGGAGAAGGAGAGGGGTGGAGGTACTCCCTTTTACCGTTTTATTTTACAACATAAAAGAACTTCCAAACACACGCAGGAGTCAGTGTAGCTAGAACTGCGCTCCAAGGATGTCATTTGAGATAATGGCAAAACGTCAGCAAGTAAGTGAAACTGCTAATTGGATGTACCCGGTTGATATATTAGCATGTTCATCCATCCGCGATTTTTTTAAAGTTAACATATATAAATATAAATATGAATATAAATATATATATATATATATATATATATATATATATATATATATATATATATATATATATATATATATAGAAGACACTTTAAAGTTTGTAATATAATTAAAACAGAAGACACAAGATATAAATAGATTGAAAACGAAAACACTTAAAAACTTACATTAGAAATGAGGGAAATTTTCGGAGTATGAATCTCCTTCCTCAACCAAGCAGACTGAGTCTTCTCAGTTGAGGAAGGAGACTAAGTCTCCAAAAATTTCCGTTTCTAATGTGAGTTTTTAAGTGTTTTCAATCTATGTTTATCTTGTGTCTCCTGTTTTATATATATATATATTAACTGATTTAATTTATAAGTCAAAAGTCAAAATACTTTATTGCAGCAGCTAATTGAGAACATCAATTGCATTACAAATGTCAATGGTAGATTGAATCATAATTATTACAAGCAGGAAGTCATAACAATAAATTAAAAACATAAAAATACTTATTTTCATAACAATATAAGTAAAACACACTCATAACACATATTCATATGACTAGTTCACCCATGAAAGTACCTAGTTGCTAATCAAGCATATTGTCAACTACGTCATAGAACTCTTCTATTTCATAAATTGGATTCCTCAAAAGAAATCGTTTAACTCTATTGGTGAATAATTTTAATTGTAATTCTTCTATATTCTCAGGCAAGGCATTGAAAAGTTTCAGAGAAACGTAATAGAAAGTTTTCTGAGTATTTGCATAGTGGCAAAACCTCAAGACTAGTTTATTCCTACCTCTAGTATTATAGTTGTGACACATACCCTGCTGAACATAGGAGTTATAATTTACCTTAACATGATTGAGACATTGATAAACAAACACAGCAGGAAGTGTCATAGTTTCAATCAATTTGAAGCTATCCCTACAGTGTCCTCTTGAAGGAAGACCACATATTATTCTCACAGCTTTTTTCTGCAGTCTTACTAATCTAATACTATATTTTTGAGAAGCCCACAATATTGTTCCATAAGATAAATAACTGTGTATATGAGAAAAATATACTATTCGCAACACTGATAGACTTACTCCTGTTCTCAATTTTCTCAACATAAACAATCCCTTACACAGCTTACCCGCCACTTTATCAATATGGTCTTTCCAATTCAGCCTAGAGTCAACATTAAAACCAAGAGAATTAACCATTCTCAGACCATTCAAATCATCATTGTTGCCATAAGACACATTAAGACTCTTAATTTTATCTAAGTTCAAACACAGTAAATTCGCGTTACAACAATCCTCGATCATCAGTGTAATATTCTCCATGGACCTGATTCTATTGATTGCCAAGGTAGATTTTGTACTTACACAAACTGCCAGGTCATCAGCAAACAAATACCCTTTGGCTGAGGGTCCAATTACACTAGGCATGTCATTCACATATTATATAATGAACAAAATTGGGCCCAATATTAAACCTTGAGGTACCCCATAACGAACCGGCAAGTAATTAGACTTAACACCATTAAAAACCACTTTCTGAAACCTATCTCTCAGATAAGACTGAATAAGCTTGCTAGCAGATTCTTCAAAACCATAAAATTCTATTTTTTTCAGAAGAACTCCATGACAAACTGTGTCGAAAGCTCTCGAAAGGTCGAATAGTCTTACATCAGTCTGATTTTTATTTTCCAATGATTCCAATAGCTGATCATATAGGGAGATCGTCGCTTTCACTGTTCCCATTCCCAACCTATATAAATTTATATATATAAATTAAAACAGGAGACAGGAGACTAGGGAGAGTAATTGAATCAATTTATTATCAAAAGTTATTTACATTATTACTTCTCAACATAGTCACCATAAGAAGCTTGTACCCAGGTATGAAGAAATGCCTCAATCTGAATGGTGACTATGTTGAGAAGTAATAATGTAAATAACTTTTGATAATAAATTAATTCAATTACTCTTACTAGTTTCTTTTTTATACCACATCGGAAGTTGAAAAAAATAGCCCTCGTATATTAATACTCTGTGGTCACAGAAGAATGTATGAAACTCCATATACAGCTGTTAGAAGGTGCAAACCGAACTGGCCAAGCATACAGCAATGAAACAAACACGTGGCAAGCTCGCGCTCTCTATCAATGCAAAATTAATTCGATCAGCTGATTGATAAGAGTAGTATAGATTTGAAGGCTTCTGGGACAACCTTGACCTTGTTTCCAATGTTCAAGGTCACCAAACCTAAGCTGGAGTCCCCAAACCTTCTTTCCAAAGGCCCCCAACCTAACTCCCCAGCTATCTAAAATCTGTAATGTGAATAACTATTTATAGAAAATATAATTCAAAAACATAATTATGGATTTATGTATCTTGACCACAGAATAAGAAAAGTCTTTTGACATTTTTCGATAACTGTAATAATAATGGTGTTATTAAATTCTTGTAAGCTCTTCATGGTGGGGGAATCTGATATGATAACAGGGTGATTCATAATTATGGTCAAATGATTCACTAAGTGATAGTAGAGGTTAAAATGAGAAAAAAAGTTCTCATAGACATATATTCATAAACGATTCATTAGCGAGCTATACAGGGTGAAAGATTTTGCCCGGAATTCAGTTCCTCTGGTGAAATACACCAATACTGAATTGTTTGGGGACTGGTTTTTGAAAAACTTATGCTGGATTCATATGGAAGAATATCTGAAAAATTGAATAAAACTAGTCTGGAAGCTGTAGTGTGAGAAGTTTTTGAGAAAAAAAGTTGAAATATGCAAAAAATCCAAGTAGAAAAACACAGACTTCTACGTTTGATGCCCAATAACTTTCTTTCATGACCAGTAAACAAATAATTTTTCGCAAAAAAAAAAATTGCAGAGAATTTAATTCTGAAAAGAATCATGTAAGCTGTGTAAACTAAATTTGAATAAAATGTATTCTTATGTAGTACATACACAACAAAAATTCACTGTTTTATGAGTAGAGAAGTAATAACTCATAGGTTGTAGCTGATTGCAATAAAACATGTATTTTAATAACAGCTGTTCCAAAACAGCTGATTTATTTTATTTTTTTCAGTAAATATTTAAAATAAATTATCAGCTGAAAATAATTTCAGAAATGTTTTAGCTCACTGTTGAACAAAACAACAAACTGTAAGCTAGGCCTACTGTAACCACACTGTGTTATTTGTTTAATCTATTAACCAGTTATTTGTTACCATTTCACTTTGATTTTGAGTTAAGTTTTAAATTTTTAAAAAATGGTATTTAATTATTTTAGACATTAATCATACTCCAAATTAGCTGACATGCATTTAATGTATGGAATGGGACACTACTGTAATAGTACTGAAGCAAGACGTTTGTATCAAGAGAACTTTCCTAACCGAGTATGTCCAAGTTAAAGGTTTTTTGTCACTATTCATCAACGTCTGTCTGGAATAGGTTCTTTGATATCCAAAGAGCACACCTATGCAGGCAGACCCCGATCTACTATGACTGTTGATTTAGAAGAACACGTTCTTAATGAAATTTTTGAACATCCATAGAAGAGCACGAGAGAATTGTCAGTGCAGTTTAATTTCAATCAATCTATTATTTGGAGGATTCTAAAAGAGCAACAATTACATCCATACTACCTCAGAAAGTTTATACTCTATTGCCACGAAACTGTATTCCCCGTGCTGGTATTTGCCGATGGTTTCTAGTAAAACTTGTTAACCCAAACTTTTTAACAACCGTTTTATTTACCGACGAGGCACACTTAACAAGAACAACTATCGTTAACGTCCACAACATACATATTCGGGCAGATGAGAATCCTCATGCCATCAATCCTAATCGTCCACAACATCAGTTTTCAGTAAACATTTGGGCAGGAATCATAGGAGATCATCTACTTCTGTTCGAGCTTCCTCCCAGGCTTAATGGCATAGTCTACTTAAACTTTTTGGGAGAGGAGCTATTTATCTTACTTGATGATGTACCTCTTCAGTTGCGCCAGAACATTTGGTTTACGGATGATGGAGCTCCAGCACACTTCAGTGTTGCTGTTCGTGAACACCTGAATCACAGCTTTCCAAATCAATGGATAGGCCGAGGTGGGACAGTACCATGGCCAGCTAGGTCACCAGACTTAAATCCTTTGAATTTTTATCATTGGGGACACTTGAAAACCTTAGTATACAATACTCCGATTGATACCATTGACGAACTCTGATTAAGGATTTTGAACGGAATAGAAATGATGAAGCAGACTCCTGGAATATTTGAAGGGGTCCGACAATCGATGAGAAGACGTCTGAACATATGCATTCAGAACAACGGAGGTCACTTTGAACATCATCTTTAGTCTTTTGGTATAAGTTTAATGTCATTTAGATAATATGTTACTTTCATATAAAAATAAGACATTTAATAAAAAACCGATTATTTTATTTGCAATCAGCTACAACTTATGAGTTATTAGATCTCTCCTCATAAAACAGCAAATTTTTGTGGTGTAATGTACTACATAAGAATATATTTTATTCAACTCTCATTCAAATTCAGTTTCCACTGCTTACATGAATCGTATCAGATCTTAATCAGGCTCATTGATTCTTATTATAATATTCTGAATATTATCGAATCTAGGTCATGAGGTAATTAGTTAATGTTTCCCACTAGTATCCTCACCCACCCATGTTTTCATGATTCTCCATTGAAGATGAGTGATGATAGGTCTTGGAGACCCACCTGAATGAGAAGGCCAAACCAACAAGTTGGGATTATCATCACTGTGATGATAGGGTCTGCAGGTGACATACTAAGGCAGGTGCAGGCCGATGGTGGAACCGGCAACCTCCATCAGCGGCTCCTAGCCATAAGGGGTCCACCACCCAGACATACCTCAGGGCGCACACATCACCACCCAGACATTGACATACCTCATGGTGTACAACACCACCCAGACATCGACATACCTCATGGCATACACTACCCAGACATAGACATACCTCATGGCGTACAACACCACCCAGACATCGACATGCCTCACGACACTCAGGTGTATAATTCAACCAACCCTGAGAATGATTCACCCCCTCCTTACCAGCTGGAATGGGCAGAGGAATTCCGCCCTCTGAATACATCACTAGACAACCATCCAACAGCAGAGATATTAGACTGTGAGATAGATGAGAGCGATAGATTGAGCGAGGCAGCAGGTGGCAAGGAAATAGGATGAAGTGTCAATTATTATCTCAATTCCATAATATGGCATTCACCTTACCATGTTCAAAGCCTTACTTAATAGGATCCTTTTTCATCCTTGGGTGGTCCGGGGGTCATCCCCCAGAAAGTTTTGAAAAAATTCTTTCAATTTAGTGGAATTTTACAAAAACTAACTCAACTGGATTTTGTTCATTCGTCTAGCCCTGGACCACCCTTTGATGGAGTTATTCCCCCGGAAGACAATAATTGTTGTCTCTGGTCTTTAAAAATTTGCTGTCAAGTTTTAATCTCAATTTAACAATCAATGAAGTTACTAGACCAGGTGAATCTACTCATTATGAGGGGACGTGTATTGACAATATTGCTACATCAATTCATTTTGAAAGAATTATCTCAGCAGAGGTTGAGCCGATGATTGTCTCGGATCATTTTGCTTTAGTGCTTAGCTGCCAACTTGATGTGACTGATCCTACAGCTTCAAAATATTCAAGAGGTAATAATAAGTCTAGAAGAATTATTAGACCACTTAATTACACTAATATTGTTTAATTTCAATCAATATTTGCAAGAGCTAATTGGTTAGATGTTTATGCAATCAATAGTATTGAGGATAAATTTTCCCACTTTTTCAATAAATTTCATTGTATTGCTGATGCAGCTCTTCCCATCAGATGTGTTGAAAGTGGCAGATGTCCTCCAGTAAAATTATTTTGGTACACTGAAGAGATTAAAAATATTAAGGAGCAATGTTTACTTATGTACGACCTCTATAAGATGTCCGGTCCTGCCACTCATAATAGCATATATAATCAGTTGAAAAGATCTTTTAGAAAAATGGTAAAAAAGACTAAACTCGATTACAATAATAATCGTATTTTGCGTGCTAAAAACAAGCCAAGGGAATTGTGGTCAATAGTCAGAGAGAATTTGAATAGGAATAAAGTAGCTAAAGTTGACCAGATGGTTTCAATGATTTTTTTATTGACAGTGTAGATGAAAAATTGCGTTCAATAGCAGATCCTGTCCATGAC
This sequence comes from Nilaparvata lugens, assembly GCF_014356525.2. NCBI lineage: Eukaryota > Metazoa > Arthropoda > Insecta > Hemiptera > Delphacidae > Nilaparvata > Nilaparvata lugens. Next base: position 53,448,749 of record NC_052518.1, read on the forward strand.
GTTTTTCATTATCTTGACAATTACAAAAATTCAATGCCAAACTCTTCAAAACCCTCTTCCTCTTCTCATCTTACTAGTGTTGAGCAGGTTCATAGTGTAATACTGTTCTTAAAGAATAGTGCTTCTCTTGATGTGTATTGCTTGAATTCTTACTTGTTGAAACTGGCTTCTCCCCATATTTGTGAAGTACTGTGCTCTCTGTTTAATGATTGTATTCTTGATGGCGTTTTCCCTAATTGCTTAAAAATTGTCAAAGTAATTCCTCTTTTCAAGAAAGGTACTGCAAGTGGGTATAATAATTTTAGACCGATTTCTATCATTTCAGTTATTTCTAAAATCTTTGAGGTAATTTTGTATTGTCAGGTTGTTGGGTTTTTTGGAAATAACTCAAAGTTCTCTGATAGTCAATTTGGGTTCAGACCTAATAGAAGCACAAATACAGCTTTATCTGAATCCATGGAAAACTGTATCTGTTCTATTGATGAGAAGTGTAATCTACTAGGCAGCTTCTATGACATGAGCCGAGCTTTTGATATAATATCTCATCCCATCTTATTACAAAAGCTCAAATTCTATGGTTTTGATGACATGTCAACCAATTTAATTGCCTCTTACTTGAGTGATAGATACCAAACTGTTTTTCATGATGGCTGTTTTTCTAATTATTTAAAAGTGTTACCAGGTGTTCCACAGGGTTCCACACTAGGTCCTATCCTCTTTATTATATGTGTTAATGATCTTCCTGCAGCAATCAGTTGTAAAAATGTAAAACCATTTATGTTTGCTGATGATTTAGCAGTTCAAATGAAAAATAATAGTCTTTCTAATAGCTTACATACGGTTAATGAAATAACTGAAGATTGGACAGCTTCTAATTCATTGTGTCTTAATAAGGACAAAACTCAACTTTTGGAATTTGGATTCAGATTACAACCTGACAATGCAAAGTTTCTCGGTATTACAGTTCAAAGCAATTAAAAATGGGGCTTACACATCAAAATATTATGTGGCAAACTGTCGAAGGGAATTTTTATGTTAAATAGATTGAAGTTCATTGTTGATTAGAGTGTTTTAATTTCAGTGTATTTTGCTTATATTCATTCTCATTTATATTATGGTGTTGTTGCCTGGGGTAATGATGCAAATGTAAATAAACTATTTGTGTTACAGAAACGAGTAGTAAGGGTCATTACTAATGTGAATAGTCGTTTTCACTGTGTAGATTTATTTAAAAAATTCAAGATTTTGACAGTACCAGCTATTCACATTCTTGAATGTCTTATGTATGTAAAAATTAATTTAGCAAGTATTTCTGTAAAAAGCAACGTTCACAACTATTACACTAGAAATTCTGAATCGCTTAGAGTGAACCAGTGCAATTATGCAAATACATTGAACTGTTTTAAGGAGTTCGGTATAAGAGCTTATAAAAAGCTTCCTGCACATTTAAAAGAGCTAGAAGTGGGTAATTTTAAAAGAGCCATGGAAAAGATGTTAATAGAAATATGTCCATATAGAAAGGAGGAGTTTCTAATTTGAGGGTATTTTGTTTGATGTAATGTGTTTGTTGTATGCTTGTGTTTGCATTATTATTTCTTTGAATGTAAATACTTTTATTTACCATGTTTAATCTATGACGATGCTATGCATTTGTATAAATGTTTTCTGCAATGATGAAATCTTGAATCTTGAATCTTAAAATCATCCAGAAATAATAAGACCAGCAGCTGCATTTTCCATTTGAGCTTACTTCCTTACAAAAACAAAAAAGACTTATATCTGAAATATCTAGCGCAGATTTGCAATAATCACGATTCTTATCAAAATTGATATAAATATTTAGTGATTCCCATGGAGAGACTTGTAAAAGACAGCATTATGAGAATTGATGTATTTCAGTCAATTTCATTGAAGTTTGAGAAATATTATAAACCATTCTTTTCTAGCCCTTACAAATTTTGTTTTTATAAGTAGATACTATTGTCTCCCCTTAACTTATTGTTGTCTTACAATTTATTGATAAAACTTGGATAAGTTTGAGATCAAAGCTGGATGAATACACTGAACAATACACAATACATAAGAACACAGAACAACCACATCTTGTAATTGGTTAATCTACGGTGTGCGTAGTAAATTTGTTATCTACCCACGTAACTTGTTGTCTTCTGCATTAAATTATTGAGCACTGCTGCTGACAAAAAGCTCAAAATCTCATCCGTGTTGAACTTTTAATGCGCAAAGCATCCTGTGGATCCAAGAAAAGGGATGTATATACAGTATGTGGTGTGGCAAAGCCCCGAGCGTTAGCACTAATTAGAAGCGACTGGGATTCCCATGCCATTCTCATCCCACACGAGCTAATTTTGTAGCAAAGGTAAAGTTTGTCACTGAGCCAATCATTCTGTCAACAGACAACGCATATAGAGATTATGATGGCGATTATGATGGTGATGATTATTAATATTATAATTATAATCATGATTAAGATTATGATGAGTAACAAATAAGGTTATGGCCTACGCTATGAGTAGTAGCTCAGTAGTAAATCTTGTACAAATCAGTCAATCTACACAGGATAGGTGAGAATTGATCGAAACAGCTCAATTTTTTTACTAGGATAATTTGACAGTGGCTACTCCATTTGTTAGTTGAAAAATAATAATAACATAGTACCTCTTTTAAAACATTTTCAATTGAAAATCACCACCCAATATTCGAAAAAAATCTTAAATAAATCAAATCGTAAGAAGAAGCAGCTGGTGAAGATGATATTTGTTTATTATAGATAAAATAGTTTTTTTAAAACTTGAATTTGGAGTAATCATCCGAAACTGGTTTTTTTAAATCGACATTTTATTTTAAGAAGTTTTCAGAAGGGTACCTACTCTTGGTCACTCTTCTCATGCTGATGATGCTATGGCTGCCATGAATGTCAATATATCATCTTTGATTCTATTGGCAAAGGCACATTGCTTGAATCTCAATTCGAGGAAATGCAAAAGTATTATTGTTGCTTAAGGCAGACTGTGCAATCAACTAGACTTTGATGCAGTGTCCAAAGTAATGCTAGATGGCCATGCACTTCAGTATGAGAAATGCATCAAGGTTCGGAGAGTTTTCATAGATGAGAATCTTTATTGGACCTATCATATCAACACCTTATCAAGGAGGATTTTTGTCACAATGCACCAATTCAAAAAGTTGAGGAAGTTTTTCCCAATCAACCTTCGTGTAACGCTTGTTCGAAGTCTTGTCCTGCCCATTGTGGACTATGGCAGCATGGTCTACAATGACATGACTGAGGAGTTTGATATGAAATTGCAGCGTGCATTGAACTATGCAGTAAGGTTCTTATATGATGCAAGAAGGGATGACCATATCACACCTTTCTATAGGAGACTGCAATGGCTGGAACTGAAGGACCGGAAACAATACTTCATATTATGTCTTGTATATATCACCTAGTTGTCGAGGGCAAAGGTCCGCAGTATCTGAAAGAGACATTCACCCCTCTTGCGCACATCCACCACGGAAACACACAGCAGCACCAGTATTTTCTACAAATTCCACTCAACCGCACAGTTATGTACAACTCCTCTTCTAAGGCTGTTCGGTACAATTTTTTTTTTCATTTAAATTGGATAATCTTTTTCAATATAATTGTTAAGATCATTATGAGAGTGAGAAAAAGTGGCAACTGAAATTCTTAAGTGGTCTAATAATCGAATTATGGGTTGTTTAAAGTGCTAACTCAGTTTTCTTTCCAGATCATAAACGGTTTCGAATTTTCCTTTGGAGTTTTTTAAATACATTCAGTATATCATTGGTTTTGTTCTTATATGCGTTTCTTCGCGATTAATGCCAAAATAAACAAGTTATCGAATTTACAAAAAATGTTACTTTTTTATTTATGAACGATATGGGGGAAAAAGTGTTTTAGTTAGAAAATATATTTTTTTGGAATTTTAAAGAGAAGTTCTGTTAATATCAAATAGAATAATCTTATTTGCCAATATAGTCGGAACCGTCAATGATCTGGAAAGAAAACGGAATCTGGAAAGTTAGCACTTCAACAACCCATACATAACTCGCTTATTAGACCACTTAAACATTTCAGTTGCCACTTTTTCTCACTCTTATAATGATCTTAACAATTATATTGAAAAAATATATCCAATTTGAATATAAGAAAGTGTATCGAACAGCCTTAATGGAGTAGTGTCCCGACTGTGGAACAATCTATCACCTGAGTTGATTTTCTCACCAAGCTTCAATTTGTTTAAATCGAGGCTTCTGTCATCAAAAATAAATTATACATTAGCATAAGATCATTATGATTGGCAGGGTTTGGTGCATTCACGCTCCAATTTCTTTGCTCCTATTCCATGCACAATTTCATAATTACTTCTCCCCTTTTTTATTAAAAGTCTGATCACAATGTTTCATAATAGAACCATTTTCATAGTTTATTCATTATTTATTTTATCTAGTCTCTATTGTATTGTATTATGATAATTTTCATTCCACATGGATGCAAATAACAAAATATCTTCCCTCTAGTTTGCTAATGTAATCTAGTATAATTTTGATTGCTTACTGTATTATTTTCTTTGATATTTGTAATTGATTAATACTGATTTGGAACTGTTGAATAATTATTTATTTCTCAAGTTTGATTCAATTTTATATTGTCAATTTTTTTTCAATGTTACCATAGGCAACAGCCTTGTAACACTTGTTAATAAATATCTTATCTTACTATGGTATTATTTTTCAACTAAAAATTTAGATTATACATTTTATAGATTGAAGTTGTAAATAATTCAAGTTGTGAAACCAGCTAGGCAGTTCAAAGTCATGAAAAATATTTTGGCGATTGGGCGGAACTCACAATTTCAAGGGACATGCGGTTTATGGCAGTTGATAGAACTTCTAAATGACTATACTGAGTAAATTCAAACAAAATCGTTAAAGTCACTTTCGAAAAAATCGCTAATATCTATGTTTTTCATCAGTCAGGCCTTATTCTCAGTCAGCTTGTATCAAAAATCAAATCAAATCAAATCAAAATCGAAGTTTTATTCAATGATATCACTTACATGACGAATTCCATTATACAAATCATATTACAGATCATTGAATACAATATTGTTTGCTTAAGAAAAATCTTCTAAGTTGTATCTGTTCCGAAACTTTTACGTAACTTAAAGTATTTCTCATGTTATAGAGAAAAATAAGTTATGGTAGGACTAGAGTAAAGTGTTGAGTTCATATTGCAGTTACTGAAATATGTTAATACTGAATCAAGTTCGTGTTGTTGTGTGTTTTCTGGATCAGAGTGTTTTTAACCTCACTTTCGGATGCCGGCTGGCTAGGTCTTGAACAGTGCAATGTTATCAGTCTTTGCGCCTTGCTCAGTTGCATGCCATATAGTAGTCTGCTGCTGTGAGTGCGGGTGAGTTTTGATTCCTGTAACGGTGACTTCAAGAGTATAGTTGATTTTCAATCTGACTGCAAGACCTCTCTGAAGTGATAAGGACAAATAATCATCAATGATGATTTATCGTAATACAAAGTATTAAATTATTTAAATAACATTTCGGTTGAGTTGGACTGTGAATTAGCAGGAGTTCATTTCTTGAATATTGATATCATGGTCATTACTGTTTATAGAAGTACTCAAGGTAATTTTGAAACGTTTTGCAGGGTTATGGAACTAGCTTTAAGTTATTCAAATAGGAAAAACCGGAAATCAATATTATGTGGTGACTTCAACCTGCATTTTAATATAAATAGTAAGGATGCAGAACACTTTGTTAATTTGTGTTGTATGTATGGGTTCGAAATGAGGGTTCATGAACCGACAAGGGGTACCTACTGTCTGGACAATGTGTTCACAACTTTCAAAGAAAGTTTGAGTGTTCTAGTGAGTAACTGTAACTGTCATGTTAGTGATCACTTGGGCCAACTTATTTCAATGAGTAGAGTGAATTGTATTGATACACAGAAATCTGAGACAAACATTGAAAAGATTTATAAAATAGTAACTAAAATTGATGACAGTAATATTAATGTACTTAGGAGTTACCTGTTGATAGAAGGCTGGTCAGATATTTTCAATAATCATGCTGAAGTAGATACAAATTTTGAAGCATTTCTAAATACGGTTATATATTACTATAGATTAAGTTTCAACGTAATCATTTCAAATAGGAAAACTGGTTCTGGTAGAAGTTCAAGTAACAATCTAAACTGGTATACACAAGAATTGAAAAATCATAAGAATAGGCTTGAGTTTTTGAACTTTCTCTCCAACACATCCTCTGATTATAAAGATATGTATACTCGAGAAAAAAGTTATTACAGACTAATGATAGAAACAGCAAAAAAAGAATCCAACAAAAGTTTAATAGAGAATTCTGAAAATAAGTCTAAGACACTGTGGAACATAGTAAACAAGGATAAATCAGAAAAAAGAACTACTCAAGAACATTATATCTCCAGATAGTTTCAATAGTTTCTTTGCAAATATTGCTAATGAAATGAAGAAAAAACTTGATAAAAATGATACAGTTACATCAGATAATCTACTAAAGAATAATAATGTTCCTGAAAGTATTGAGATGTTTAGATTCAAGCCCATTACAGAGAATTGCGTTCTGGAAGTTGTTAAGCATATGTCACCAGAGATAAGCAAAGATAACTATGGACTATCCAATGCCCTAATTAAATGGATCATAGATTGTATTGCTACCCCATTCACGGCACTTATTAATGAAGTCATCGCTAATGGAAAATTCCCTACTTCTCTTAAAATTACCAAAATCATACCAATTTACAAGAAGGGCAAGCATGATGATATTCCCAACTATAGACCTATTGCTTTGATCCCTATACTGTCTAAAAAAATCGAAATTCTGCTCGCAATGCAATTTTGCAAATTTCTTGAAATTAATAACTTGCTCTGCAAAACACAGTTTGGCTTCCGAAAAGGCCTCTCAACCACACATGCTCTTATAAAACTGGTTGAAGAAATTCTTGACTGCTTTGAAGATAAATCCTCTGCCGCTGTCTCTTTCTGTGACCTCAGTCGTGCATTCGATTGTGTGTCACATGATATCCTCCTGGCGAAATTGAAACACCTTCATGTTGAGGGACCTGCTCTTGATCTATTTCCTCCCTATTTGCGAGGCAGAGTGCAGTACGTCTCCGTGAATGGTGACAACTCTCGCGTTTTGCCTGTGGAGTGTGGTGTGCCTCAGGGGTCTGTATTGGGTCCAGTGCTTTTTTCTGATCATGATTGATGATCTTAGCATAAATGTCCCAACAAAAATCTTTATGTATGCCGATGATACCACAGTTCTTAATAAGCATAAAAATGATGCTCAAGCTGTTGCACTGTCGGAGAGGGATCTGGAGTCGGTGCAAACTTGGTTGAATGTCAACGAACTGTTCCTCAACAAAGCCAAAACCACAACAGTCACTATCAGGCTCAGAAAGGGATCAACAACAAATGATACTGGTAAGGAGCAGAAATTTCTAGGAATAATTATTGACCCTACTCTGTTGGGCACAACACATTGCTGTTCTGAATAGTGGGTTGAGCAGCGGTGTGTTTGCCCTTAAACGATTATGTGGGGAGCTGGACCAACATAGTATGGTAACCCCATAGTATGGGGCTGTTCTTCACATGCACAAGACATTTTCATAATGCAGAAGAGGGCTGTAAGAGTCATCGCCAGGGCGCGGAATCGGGAACATTGTAGGGATATTTATAAAGGTCTTTGCATTCTAACTCTATATTCATTGTATATATTGCAATGCTTACTATTTCTGAAAGCAAATCTGGAGAAAATGGAGTTGAGAAATGCAATTCATTCTTATAATACAAGATCCAATCAGACGCTCAATGTAACACGAAGCAGACTGCATAAAACTGATCAAAGTCCCTCGAATGTTGCAATTAAATTTATGAATAAGCTTCCTATTGAGGTGAGGCAACTTAATCACAGGATGTTCAAGAAAATTTTATAAATATTTCTCTTGAAAAACCCCTTTTACTCAGTTAAAGAGTTTATCGGCATGAAAATGAATGTAGAAGATTTCAATATTTAGAATTTATTAATATTACTGTTATATTACTGTTATAGACATCTATATGTATATAAGGTGCTCTCTATATTCTATTTGATAAGTATGAATGATGGCGTGTCAATAGATTATAGTGATACTGTAACTGACCCTCATCATACAAGGCAGGCTGATGAGGGTTTTATCCGGGGTGTCAGACCAAACTGCACTTTATTTAAAAAATCTTTTATTTTCCTGACTCCTAAATTTTTCAATCTTCTACCCTCTCCGATAAAAAATTTATACAATAACTGCAATAGAATACAGCTAATTAAAGGAAACCTGAAAAAATTTCTCCTCTCCTTCAGCCCTGAGAGATTGGAAGATCTTTACAACGTCACTGTTTAAGTAAATACTTAATTGGAGCAAATACTTAAAATTGGATCCAGTACACATTTAATTCTTTTTACAAAAACAATTGAAGTATTTTATCTTATAGAAGAATTGGTTATAAATTATCACCACAGATATAAGCATTTATAATTATGAAATTTGTTAAATGCATCAATGAAAAACATTAAGACCTATGAGTATACCTTATAAAATCATCTATATATCTCTAAAAGCAAATATACACTAAGATAATCATTCATTCGTTGAAGATCCTCAATTTGCTTAGTTTAATCAAATGGCTAAATGATGTAAGCCTAATTCATTTGCCTTTACTTTAATCTGTTTATATTATTGCTATATTTAAACTATTGGTTAACTTGGCCTGACTACCTCGTTTTATATCAGTACTTTTGTTTTTTGACTTATATTCAGGATAGATTTTTTTTGTATTTTTTTAGTTCTTATTATATTTTATTGTATTTATTTTCTCAACTTTAATATATTTTATCTATTGTCATTATTATTTATTAAGTTAAGTTTTGCTTCTTTTGAACTGTCCTTTAGTTCTGTTCAGTGATGCTCCTGCAATGCGAACGTGACCTTGTTATCAAGGTCTTTGCATGCAGTATTTTATTTCGTGCATTAATTATGTTGTATTTTTGTAAAACAGTGTAGCTGTGCTAGATTACATTCCATCATCCTATAATGAGAATTAATACAATTAGTATTATCAGCAAGTTTCATATTTATTCGGTTAAAAAGTTTTCTTAGGTATTGTTTTATTATTCTTATTTGCTATCTTTTTTTTTTAGTTTTGTGCGCTGTACTGTTGTAGTAAATTGGTTGCGAAATAATAAATAAATAAATAAATAAATAAATAAATCTTTATTCTATGACAAGTACATTACAGAATAACAATAATCAAATATTGAATTCAACAAAAATGCTTAGTGTACAGTCAAAGAATACAATACTGTTTGCTAAAGAGTGAACTTTGTCTGCAAACAGGAGCATATCTCACAATTGAAAATAAAATAGGGAATTCGCTTAGCGTACACACATGAGATATTATTATAAACTGAAAATAATGGGAATAAAATAATAATGACAATGAACATGAATGATACCAAATAGTAAATATAATAAATAATTAAAACCACACACACACACACACACACACACTCATACAACATGGAGCTGATTTTGTTAAATCATAGCTTACACCTTCCAATGGTGTATCAAAAAAAAGAAGAAGAACGAGTGAATAAAGTTCAGATTAAAATTCCAAAAAGATCCTCAATCTCTCCCGGTGAACGATTCATCAACCACAATCTTAATCTAGATTTAAAAGAAGCAATACTAACTACATTTTTGACTTCAGTGGGAAGACAGTTGAAAAATTTCGGGCCCAAAAAAACGAAGCTCTTCTGAAACAAAGTACAATGAGAACGAGGCAATGTTATGAACCCCCTCTCAGCATTCCTAGTGTAATAGGGTAGGCCTACATCAGGTCCATGGTTACCACTTTTCTTATAAAATAGTGCCAGAACCTTGAAGACATACAGATATCTCAACGGCAGGATGGATCTTGCTTTAAAAAGTGGGAATGAGTGGACTCGCCCACCCTCACCGCAAATAACACGGATAATTGCCTTCTGCAGCCTAATCAAAGGCAAGAAATGAGATATATAAGTGGATCCCCAGCACGAAATACCATACCCAAGTCTGGACTGCACAAATGCATAGTACATATTAGAGACAACATTACCGGGAAACAGATGCCTTATGTGATAGAATTTCCGCAGCATCAGAAAGAGAACCTGCTTCAGCTTCTTGATATGGAGCCTCCAAGTTAGAGTATCATCTAAAATTAACCCTAGGTACTTGATAGAATTGGTCCGGCAGACAACATCACAATTACAATTCCGCTGCCCCATCAAGCAATCCATATCATGATACCTGAGCGGGGTAGGGAGGTCAACCGAGGTAGACAAGGAAAAGCACATATACTTAGTTTTGTTCGAATTCAGAGCCAACCTGTTCATTCCAAACCACAAGCTAAGATCATTTAGATCTCTCTGCATCATATTGCACAAAATATGAGAATCCTTAGCAACATAAACCAGGGCTGTGTCATCAGCAAATGATGTAACACATCCCTTGAATTTATGGTTGAACAAGTCATTAATATAAACCAGAAATAGAACCGGGCCCAGTACAGATCCTTGGGGAACACCACAATTCAACAAAGTCAAAGTATTACTTTTTACTCCTTGCACTGTAACACATTGCTTTCTTCCACTCAGGTAAGAATGGAACCACTGGAGAATGTTTCCTCTAATTCCAGCCCTACTCAGTTTCTCCAGCAATATAGAGTGACAGACTGTGTCAAAGGCTTTTCTAATATCCAAGAAAAGGCCTGAGACCCTGCAGCCTCCTGCAGATATAAAGAATCTTATCTTATCTTATCTTATATGAGTAGAATTAATATACCATACATATTTTTATTGTAAATGTGACTTTATATTGACAGATATGACAACCCCAGCCTGAATGAAAACATACTCCACTCCAACTCTTATCTATCGAGAGTGGTGAGTGAATATGAAGGCGGTCTGCTGCTTTCCTTTTTGGACATCATCGACTTCCTCCAGCGATCCCACTTCACAAGGCACGGTCTGCATCTCAATCGTCGCGGAAAGCTGATACTAGCCAAGAACTTTCAAGTACTCGCCATGCAGAATGCTGCGAGGATTGGTGTGGGTGACATTGATCTATTGGCGACTATTGGTGGCGGGGCTACAACTGTGGATGAGCTGCGGATCCCTCATTTGCCTGAACCTCCCGCTATTCACTATCTGGGCTATCCTACCCTATCACACCCAATCCACCCAGTTCTCCTGCAGATCTCTTCAATCAGATCCCCAATGGCACTGTCCTTTCAGAGAAATCTTACTTGTCTTCCCATCAATCCTTAGATTTTTTAGACAGTTCTCTATCCCTTTTTTTAAACAAAACACTGTGATTGATAATAGAAATTCAGATATACACCCTTTGCTCGGATTTTTGTTCCTTAATATTCAGGGATTGAGCAGGAAATCATTACATTTAGACGGCTACATTTCAAGTTTTGATAGTGGTGCAGAGGCTCCTATCTTATTCTTGTGCCTAACAGAACATTGGCTATGTCACGATGAATATTGATCTATTCTCACCCCGATAATTTTTATTGTGCTGCCAACTTCTGCAGAACAAATTACATTAGGGGAGGGACTGCTATTTTTGTAGCTAATGACATTGAAACTAGAGCCCCGGTTATAAGTAATTTCACCTCAGAATTTATATTTGTGGCTTCGGCTGTAATAGTAGACAAATTTAAAATTACTGTAGTCTGCATGTATCACTCTCCGGGATATATATAACCCATATGAATTCTTGAGTGCTCTTGAGAATCTCCTTACTCCTTAGCCACTTATCTAAATGGGAAGATTACACTGTAATAGCGGGGGGTGATCTCAATGGTGATTTCGCTGTTTTGACCTCAAAGAAAACAGTCTTAGAGTTCCTCAGATTACTTAGAGAATTCAACTGTTATTGTTTGAACTCACAGCCTACCAGAGGTGATAGCTGTCTCGATATTGTTTTTGTTAATTGTCATACTGATCGTGCAGAGAGTAGGGTAGTAAAGGACTTTCCGTTCACAGACCATGATGGTTTAGTTGTAAGATTGGTAAAACCTAAGATATCTAATATAACTCTGATAAGTGAGCCGAATAATCTGACTAGAAGTAGTTTTTAACATGTTTTCGCAGAGAGAAGCTTTCCACGACTTATTGAAAAGTTGAGATTTACTGATTGAAGTATTGTTATCACATCATCACTTTTGTGATGCAATGGCAATGTTCAGTTTCTTTTTTATGATCTTGACCAATATAATACATGTTTTCTTGGTTCTTGAGCCTTGTAGAATCATAAACAAAGTAGAAAAAAAAATTGGTATACTCAGGATTTAGCCGAGGAAAAGGATAGGATAATTTCTTCTAGGATAATAACTTCATTTATTACATAAAAGCACAGGCAGTGTCGAAATTAAGAACCAGTTGACTGCATTGATAAAAGTCTATATCAGAGAGGTGACTGATGCCAAATTTACTTATAATAGTAAACTTATCGAATCTAGCAATAATAAATGTAAGACTGCATGGGCTCCCATGAAAAAAAAGTTGTAATATATCGAAAGGCGTTGAACTACTGATATCCCCAAATTCATTCAACAGTTACTGTGTTGAGTCCGTTGATAGGGTTGAAAGAGAGATTGTCAAACCTTATATATCAGTGAAAGATTGTATTAATAAAGTTAATGTTAGGCTAAATAGGTGTTTCAAGTGGAGACCTGTCACAATGATTGATGTTTTAAAGGCAGCAGAACAGCTGAATAACTCTTACAGCTATGATTATTATAACATGTCGAACAATTTTTTGAAAAAAATAATACCTCACATTGTGCAACCACTGACTGCATGCATAAACAGAATATTGCAAGAGGGGAAATTCCCTGAGGAACTTAAAATATCAAAGGTGTGCCAGTAGCTATATATTGTGGGTTTTGACGGGTTTTTTTGCACAATCTCCCCCCTCACCCCTCCCCCACACCCCTGAGTTTGCGCAAACTCCCCCTCCCCCCTCCCCCCTCCCCCTTCCCCCTCCCCCCAGAGTTTGCGCAAACTCACCCCTCTCCCCCTCACACTCCCTCTCTCTCTTATCTTATCTTATCTTATCTTATCTTATCTAATCTAATCTAATCTCTTCCCCTCCCCCAGTGAGGACGAGGGGGATGAAGAGAGAGAGAGAGAGAGAGAGTGATCTCTCTCTCTCTCAGTGAGGGAAAAAATAATTTCCCTTTCTCAGTGAGGGAAAAAACAGATGGCCCCATGCGTTATCTCCTATTCTCACTTACTCGCACCATATTTCTAAATTCCTTTTTGCTATTACGAAAGCCATGTGAAAGAGAAATCAGACAAGTAACTGAGTTCCTTTTTAATCCCGCCTTCCTATACTGCCAGTTAAAGTGAATCCATATTTCTACATCTTTATACTGAGTGAATGCATATTACTACATCTAATAACTTGTACTGTAAAATTAAATTGATTGCAAATTAATACAATTGGTTTGCTTTCCGCCCGACAGTTAAGAAAAATTTCAAATTTAATTTATATTGAAATTTTCTATGTGCTGTACAAACCTGCGGGCGTTATTTTTTTGTAAAGTGTTTCTCCGAGAATATCTATAGTAAATTTAGAATGAACAAGCATATCCAAAAATAGGTATAGATATCCTCAGACCTATATCACTTGGGGAACATACTCAAGCTCTATTGATGTCTGACATATCTTAACAGAGAGAGGTCAATGATCTAAGTTGATCTTTTACATTTTTTATCTGCAATGTCATACAAGCATTTCCAAAGTTCATCGGAATTTGTAACAATAGTTGAGAAATCATTTGCACTACAATAATGTAGATGGCCTGTATCTAGTATGTCAAGTAATTCGAAAATCTCAGATAAAATTGGAAAATGTACATTTTCTGTTTTTGTTAATGCTAGATCAACATCATCGCCTTGGAATCCTGTTGAAAATTTAATATTTTTTGCAATAGAATCAAATTCATTTAATGAAATTGACATCAAGAGGCGAGTTAATTTTTTGAATTTTGCAAAGCTAAAACACTGCATGACCTAGATCAAGCTATGAACTATAATTGATAAGGTAGGAATGTGCACTTAGCTGTAACAGTTGTCTCTGAGGGGGCGTATCTCGCGTCCTCACTCAATCAAGTCTACACTGATACTAAACCAAAATGTTCGAGGAAATATCTGAATTAAAAATTTGTTTACAACATTTCACTACAACAATACATAACTTCATCTTTAATTTTAATTAATTTATCTATAGACAAATTATGTGGACGGTAATAGCACAAATAGTCTTTTATATCGTTCAAATTAACTGTGCTTAGAAAAATAGCCTTTAATTGTTTCACCAAACTATAATTTTCACGAGATGATTTCTTAATTGCAATTTCGCATTCATCATACCAGTCTATGCAGTTTTTTAACCTCACTTCCAACTGGTTGTCAGCAGCTAACCACTTTGTCGGATCCATTGTTGTCGAGCGAATGAAGTAAACTATGTGTAGGCAGGCACTATTATAGAGTAATTAAACGGTCTTTCTTCATCAATAATTGTAGACAGACAACACGTGCATGCTTTATGCAATCTCAGTGCATGCAAGCAATAAACACACTGTAATTCCTTTCCATTGTAGAAGAATCCATAACGTGCAAAGTTTCTTTTCTGCGCATTCGTATACATCGGTGCCAATTTCATACTTCTCATATGAGTATTCTCGCACAAGAAATTATTTGTTTGATACATATTTTTAAACAGCAAAGAATTATAATGTTGTGCACTGTACAAAGCACATCTTCCATCGGGTCTATATTTATGTATCTTACATGCATCATAACACCACGAAGTGGTGAAAAAGCTGAAATCAGGCTTGACAAAGTCCTCCGGTATGCATTGTACGTTAGAATGCAATCTTCTTAAAAACTTTGCTTTCTCAGTTCCTTTTGTAAAAATCTTTTCATAACCTGCGAGGTAATCACGAATCATTGTCTCATTGTATTCCAAATCTCCATCGGTCCATTTTATTTTATGATAGTTACGTTCCAGCCATGTTACATCGTTATACAATTTTGCACTCAATTCCATCTTTGCAAATGGTGATTTGAAATGGAATACGGCATAATTATTGCACTCGTCAATTATAGCAAGTTCTTTCACAATAATTTTATTACAAGTTTGTTTAAACCAGTGAAGATCAACCATAGCAATTTTCGTAGACGTCTGCTTGTCCATTCCTTTCTGTCCTTCTTCACGTATCTGTTCCTCCTCACGATTCTGCTCCTCCACCTCCTTTTCCTCCTCCTCTCCCAACTTCTGGATTGGTGTACTGCTTCTCCTTGGTTCATAATAGAAACTATCAGATTCGATATCGTAAAGTACCGACTGAGTTTGAGCTTTGTTCTCACTCTCCAAAATATCAGAATCGAGATCACACTGGATACCAACAGTCCGAGTTTGAGCTTTGTTCTCACTCTCCAAAATATCAGAACACAAAGAATAGGACATTGCTCAGATGATTCCTGTTCAAAGGTAAAACTGATAATGGCTTACATTTGGCGCAGTACACACCTTATATTTAATATTGCATGCAGTGATGCACTCTATCAACAAAATTACTGAACTTCTTTCACCATGCTTGTCAGAGGTGTGTACTCCATCACTCGATCGCTAATTAAAACGCAATAAGCGGAAGTATTTGCAGGTACTGCATTACTAAATTCCATTTCAATACGAACATCTGTCGAAGATTTCATATGACTTGTTTGGTGTGAGCAATCCACCACAATTAGCAGTGTCGAATCACAAAAGGTTTTGAAATTGATTTCTGTTCCGAGTTCGCTATATATCGTATGATTATAATATGATGGCGCGAAATCTAAAAACATTCTGTACATTAGTTCCTTTTTACCTAGCAGATTTTCGTATGGATAATACTCACTATTCAAATATACTTTAACATTATAAATATCACAGCTGTCAAAATTAGATATTGATTTTTTTATTTTATTCTTTCGATCAGTTTGAAATGCAATTATAATATATTTTGGAGTATCAAAATTCGATGTCGTGCGTACTGACCAAGAATGAACAAGTGAATTTTGCAAATTTGGTAATTCACAAATTTCCCAATGGCGGAAACTTAATTTCAGTGGAGTGTCGGCATCGAGCAGTCTCAAAAATTTCAATCGCATATGATCTTCTAAAGTAATGTAGGGCATCCGCCATTGGAGCTTAGTAATTTTTACACTAACCTCTGTACCGGTTGCAGACTCGACGCAATTGAGGTCTGAGGGCGACCTCAATAATACAAGCTCTTGTTTCAAGTTTAAAATTATTCTTTGAAAATCTTCAAAAAATGGAAGGATTAATTTCAACGGCACACAGAAAGTGAATTTATTATCTGTTAGCTCATATCCTGCTGTGTCAAAACCAGCTAAATGATATGTGTTTTTATCAGATGCGTTCTTCACAAGAATAGCTTTAATTGTAGAAGTTAAACCAATTAATCTTGATTTGGAAATTTGTTGACCTGCTAATTCGTATTGTATTTCATCAAGAAGGTTGCCCACTACGTTACTGCTTAATTTATACTCTGCCGGAACGGGCGCACCAGCCGGTTGAGTTGCCTCCCCTGCTACTGTAATCGCAGGCGCTGCCGGTTTTGTGCAGCTAACCGTTCCCTCAATCAATATAAATGATTTACAAGGTAAAGTGTACACATCCAATGAATTTATTCCTATCCGAGCTTCATCAGAGTTTTTTATTTCTTGTCCCGAATAAACTGTATGAGTATGAAATTGGAATTTGGTTATGTCATTATAAAACTGAAGCTCTGTCTGTACGTCCAGAATATCACTAATTGCGGCCCCTCCTCCTGACATTTCGCCAATCAACTATAAAACCTAATTTTTCCAATATTCTCGCACTTTTAGCCGATAACGCCCTATTGCTTTTAGTAGATGTTGACGCTATCGCGACCTTTTCTCTAATGAGTCGATTATGCTTGCACGTATTACTTGTACGCGGATTAAAAACAAGATATCCCATTACTTTTGTTCTTCACGTATGTGCAGTCTAATTGTAATTGTATCTCTGCAGAAATCAATAAACGATCCGTTCTGGTCTGTTACCTTTACATTAATAGTTTGAATTCGACGTGTATTCAAAGGTACATAAATAATTGGAGAGGGTACTTCATTTATTAAATAACCGCTAGGAACCTTTGGCAAAAATTCGTAGATTATATGTTTTTCTTTTCCGTTAGGGTAACTGCCACATGCTAAATTACACTCAACAAGAATACTGTCAATGCTTGTTATGTTAACCAAATGTGTGGAATAATACCATTTATTTGCTTGCAAAACAACATTATCAAAACCGAGTATCTTAGCAATCGAATCAGAACGTGTTAAATCAATAGGCTTATCAGAATAAATTTCAATCTTCATAGTATTTGCATTTGCACGTATAATAAGTTTATTCTTCTTCTCATCATAGTTCAATTTATTCTTTATAGACTTTATAATATCTTCAAGTTCATATGCGCCGGTATCCAACATGATTAACTTATCGCCATATTTGAAGCTAGAATTTGTTCCTTTGTTTACGTTTGCAATGCTATTGTAACTACAAAAATTAATCAGTCCAATTTCCCATTCACAATTTTTGTCCAATTCTATAATTTCTTGTAAATGTTCATAGAGGTTACTTGACTTTGATTTTGAGGGAATAAACTCACACCATATGATGGTGGTGGGGCTGCGGGTGGTATTAAAAGTCTGCCACCACTAAGCGGTGGGTAAGGCTTCAAATAATATCCTTTTCCTGCAATATGTTGTTTCAACTGAGCTATAGCTTTGCGTCTAATATCATTAGTATAACCTTTCCTTTTCACATTCTTGTTCTTCTTCTTCATCTTCTTTCTCAAAGAACCTCCAAAGTAATTTTTAGCTTTCATTACATTCGTAACAAGGTAGCTGAGACCTCTCTCAGCTAGGGGAGTTTTCGGATTTTTAAAAATTTCCCACGCCGCGTTCGCTAGAATTCTGTCAGCTTTGGCGCGATTAGAATAATCACTATTTTGTGAATAAGCTATATTGTGGGCCTTACAAGCCTGGTCAAGTTTGTTGATTCCAGGATCTCCTCTTGCCAACCTCAAGGGTACATTTGTGCCCGGTCCACACCACTGGTAGCCAGGTGCTATTGGGATTTCAAATGGTGTTACATCGATCAATTTATTTAAAATAGTTGAAGTAATTCCTGTAGCAGCCCCTACCGCTCCCTTAAGTACTTTTGCGGCAGAGCTCAAGAATCCTCTGCCTCGTTTTCTTGCACTTTGCTTTCTCCTACATACCATTTCCATTACCTTTCAACTCAATGGTTGAACATTAACTAAAGTTAATTAATTAATCATTACACTAACTTAATCTAAAAGAAAATTGAATTTTCTAATAATTTGGAAATGAATTCACCTTTCAAATCGAATTCACCTATTCAGATCAGCTATTTGAAATGAATTTTTCAAATAGCTGATCTGAAAAAGACAAACACAATAATATTGAAAGTGTTCCGCTCATACAGATATGAACGCGAGCCGAACCAGATGTGTGAGGGCAATGCCCAAGCTTCACAACAAGGAAGGCGGCCGGCCTTGTGAAGGTCGAGCGTTGCCCGGCCTTGACTGAGTGAGCGACCGACTGATGTCAGCAGTAGGCCTGCTTGTGCGTGCGTGCGTGCAACAAGCTATAAAAACACATTTTCATTTCTTATCGCTCAATGCAACTTGCATAGTGGAGAGTGATTGAGTGCACTTGTCTACACGTACTAGCGAACTGATAGGTGAGAATTGAGAAAAATTTTTATAGAATAACAAACTATTTATTGTGAGCACTACTAATTTATACATAACAAATTTATACATATTAACATGCAAAACATGTTAATGCTCACCGACATAAATATTGTTAAATGCCAAATTTGCTAATTCGACACTTAACAATTTTTATGTCTGTCAAAAAAGCATTAACATGCTTCGCAAACAGACATAGTGATTTACAATTTCTTTTGAAACTTTCAATGTCTTTGGACGTTAAACTGTGGGTATACCTCTCCAGCATGTATATGTCCGTCAGCCGTTCAGATGTTAAATGGACTTTTAAGACAATGCGGCGACCATGTTGGTTTGTAATCTCCCGTACCCCCACGATGGGGTACGCCGTGTCCTCCACCAACTGCCGGAGAGGCGTCCATGGTTTCTCAGTATGACGATTTATAATGGTGAGGAAGTCCTCCGTCTCCACGTCCAACTCGTCCTCCTCCTCCTCCTCCTCCCGCAAAAGAGGCGTTATGGAGCTGTCGTGCTCTTGCGCCGCACGTTTCTGTTGAAAAATATTTCATTAGACTCTTATTTGTTTCAGGTTATAAAATCATATGATTGATTGATTGATTGAGTACTTTATTTATGTAGATTACAATATATACTGGCTTATACACTTATATACAATAGCTTACAATACAGCAAAGTTATAGATGAATTTACATAATATAGACTAAGAAAATAACTATTGAACTGTATATAATATGAAAAAGCAATTTGTAATATAATAACTGTAGATAATAATCATATTGTTATGCATCTACATAAATTGGCGGAGCTTTGGACATATCTATGTCCATTCTTTGGGAAGAATATTAAAAATATCCTCCCCACTAACTCTCTACCAAAACGTTAATTTCGTTATTTAAACTAAGGATTTATTTATTAATGGAAATATTGCAAAAGTTTTAATCAATATGAATATTGAAGAGAAAAAAAACAGAAAATTGATAAAGTAAAATAATTATATAGGTAGATATGATCAAATAATTGATTAATAAAATGAAGTAGGCTGAAAGTAGATCAGGGTTATCAAATTTCAGTAATATACAGCAGTATGCAGTGGATAATTGAAATAACATGAGTTTATATAATATATATATATACAATTCGTTCTATAACATGGTTTAAAGGTTTATATTGGTGTAATGGTGAGGGATGGTTGTCATGTGATTGTTCTAGGGCCGGACAGTTTCAGTCATTTGTTCCAAAATATGTTTTTTTAAAGTCAGGTTGAAGCTCGCTCGGCTCTCGATAGACCTGATAGAAACAGGAAGTGTATTCCATGCACGACAGGCACTGACTAAGAAGGATTTTGTGAAAATAGTAGTTCGATGATTGGGTATCCTTAAAGTACTTTCTCCGGTTCTAGTATGTGAAGCATCTATCCTCCTACCTTCAGAGACAAATTTGAAATCATCTTTAAAATAGTTCGGATTACCGTATTTCAAGATATCTCTAACAAGCTTGACTATTCGAAAAAGCCTCTGATCGGGAAGCTTCAATGTTGAACTAGCAATGTGGGCTGGGGTGATATGATCATGGCGTTGGAGAGAGTAGACGAAACGTAGACAATAATTTTGGCAACGCTGTAGTTTATCATTCAGAGTGACTTGCATATCATTAAGAACAGAATTACAATACATTAAATGTGGGAAGATGAGAGATTGAACCAATAATAATTTAATGTTTCTAGGGAGGATATCGTGCATTTTCTTCAATGCATGCATGGCTGAGAATACCTTTTTACAAGTTTTGTTCACTTGTTCTGACCAGTCAAGAGTATTATTCATAATAATGCCTAAATTTTTAACTGAGCTACAGTCATTTGTATGAGAGAGAGAGAGAGATCTTGCTCAACAGATTCACTACTCAAAACTGTGAGTAATAACTCCGAAATTCTCCGACATAACTCAATTCAAATTGTTAGATAATCGAGTCGAAAAATTTTTTCAGTTCATTACAATCAACATATGATCGGATTTTCATAATAACAATATAAGTAATAAGTAATTTGTCATCAAAGTTATTGCAGAATAATTTTTATGCATATGATTGGATTTATAATATCAATATATATTATTCGAATAAGTAATTTGACATCAAAGTTATTGCAGAATAATGTTTATGCATATGATTGGATTTATAATAACAATATAAGTAATACGTAATTTGACATCAAAGTTATTGCAGAATAATGTTTATGCATATGATTGGATTTATAATATCAATATATATATATTATTCGAATTTCACTTCATTACTCATGCAAATTTTCAACAATTTTGTTTCACACAATCAAACAGTTTATGCATATGATTGGATTTTTCATAATTCAAATAACAATATATGTAATCAGTATGTAATAACCCGGAAATTCACTGACATAACTCAATTCAATTGTTTCATGCAACATATTTAGTAAACATGTTTAAACAATGCAACCATCGTGTGAAAAGTTATCTGTGTTCGGATTGTTTTGATAGCATAATACGTACAAGCTCAGTCTTGACTTTGCTCACAGTAATTTCATATTTATTCAAATAAACATAGAGACTTGTAATGTGCACAAAAGATTTTATCCAAAACTAATTTCGATAAAATCTTTTGTGCACATTACAATAATAATAATAATTTTTGTATGCTAACCTTTGATTGAGTGAGGACGGCGGGCTCGTCATCAAAGACCAGCCTCCGCTTCACCGGCTGCTTGGCGGCGGGTACCGATGTGAGGGCCGCTCGGTGTGGTGCCCAAGTAGCTGGCGTAGCTTGCGGGAGAGGGCTGCTGTCGGGTATGATGACTTCTTCCTCATCCTCACATTGAACAAATATTCCATGCATCTTCAGGGGTGAGGATGAGGAGGCGCCAGAGGTGGAGGCGACAGCTGTAGCAGCAGAGGTGGCAGCCGAGCTGCGGCTTTTCTACTGCTGCTGCTTCTTCTGCTGCTTCTGCTGTTCCCAGTAGTTCAGCTCCCTCTCCGATGGCGGGCTGTCCAGGATGATGAATAATGTAGTGGAGGAGGAGGAGGAGGAAGCGTTTGATGAGTCCATCGTCGCCGTTGTGAAGTGGAGAAGTTCACGAAGTATTGTGGAGAAATTCACAAAACACTCAAAGTGTATAGCTCTAACGTGAATGATGATTTTCCTCTGAGGGAAGTGATTATATAGCAAGTCGTTTCTCTGTCTGTTGCAGGCTTGTACGAGTGAGAGAGAAACACATAGGAGGCATATCACAATTGGCGAGCACTGCGTACTCCCCAGAGGTTTAGCACGAGCTCAACGCTAACATTATTGATTGTAAGTAAAATTTGTTACATTCTCATATTTTTGTGAAATAACACTAAATTGATTTATAATATATATATTTGGTTACAGTTATTGAATATTCCATTGTTTTTCACAGCATTTTCTCACCTCACAACTCGGGGTTTCCTCGGTGTCATAAACAGTTGTGCTCTCGTGAGGGAAACATACCTGCATCGAGAAAAGCATAGCCGAGGAGCTAAGCTGGAACGAGGAGCTACCTGAGCTGAGACGATACCTGAACCGAGTCGAGGAGCTAACTGAGCTGAGAGAAGCATATCCGATTATTTCATTTCGTCAAATCAACACATGTAAGTTCATTTTTACTTAAATTTTTCTCCTCCGAGGACAATTGTTCTCCTCCGAGGACAATTTTTCTCCTCTGAGGACAAAATTGACCTTCTACATCATACTGCATGCTTGTGATTTTTTCGGCTCATCTGTATGATGTGCTTCTTCTTCTTCTTCTTCTTTTTTCTTACACTCATCAGCATATAAACAAAACGGTAAATGCATTACTTTTTCAAATGGTTCAACGATAATATATTTACAAAATACACATTGCAGATAGTGATAGTTATGTAAGAAATAACCATTTCTTGCAAAATAGTCTGCTCTATCAGTTAATGGTTTGCAAATGTAACAATGTAGATGGTGTGGAGGTAGTTTTTCAAAGTACTCTCCTTGAACAGATAAATCTTCTGGCATATTGGTAAATGATAAATATCTTTCTTCATATTCTCGCAGAATATTATTATCGAAATTCTCATCTTCAATTGTTATATTTCCTTTCCTTCTCAATGCACAATCTGGGCTGAACTTTGCATGTTCTATGGCTGCTACATCATTTTGTTCTCAATCACCTAAATAAATTGAACAAAATACACATCGCACAATGTCTGGTTCACACGCGAATATAAAACCTTCTTCCGCCATATTTTCTGCCGACAAATTCTGACTAGTTTTTGTCCATCTTTTATCGAATGTTAATAATCTCAATCTTTCATGCAACATTATCTGTCCTTGTGATAACATCGTGAATGCTAATTCACACTGATTGTGAATTGTAGTTGTACTCCTTTACACACACTATTGCCTATGCCATCCTGATCATTATTCTTTTGTTTTTCAGCATCATGCCGAGGGAACGCAGACTTCGTGGCATCAATTCAAGCGCAGTCCGCCATCGCATCACCCTCGATGATGACGAAGCTGGAGATATTGACATTGTGAATGTGCTTGAGAGGTCGAAAACTCGAGTTTTCGAGATAATTAGGGAGCATGCGGCACGGTATGATGGAAATGTAAAGTGGTTCATAGTTTTAAACGTTTTATTGTATAAATTAGTGGTGCTGGATGACAAGCAGGTTGATGAGTCTGTCACAACTTTAGTAAACTTACATAGTTTCTCCAATATATGGTTGAGTATTCTTGAGAACTATGATGACTTTAACCAGCATTTCATGATAGCTGTGAGAAAAATCCTCTCTTCTTTCGAAAATTTCGTGAGACATGGGAGCGGATGGGTGTTGGAGAAAATTGATTTGCTGGATGTGAATGTGATTAAATTTAATCCAATATACTCATCCAGTTTTATTCAAACACACCAGTTTTTGAAAAACATGCATTGTATTATAAATGTCAAAAATCTCTCTGACGAAAAATGTTTTTTGTGGTCGGTCCTCGCATATTTCCATCAGAAACCAAGAGTCTCGGACTTGACTGTAAAGTATTTGAGCAAGTTTGCTCACACACTCAATATGCGAGGTGTAAATTTCCCGGTGACGACACGCGATATTAAGAAATTCGAAATACTCAATCCGGATATTGCAATTCACATCATAGCGTATGACAACAAAAAATTTTTCCCCTACCGTACAAGCATTTTCCGCACGCGTAAACACCAAATTAATCTTTTAATGTTGAAAGCTGATGCAGGAAAAACACATTTTTGTTTAATCAACACCGCTAACGGAAAACACGGTTTATCGCATCTTTTCTGTCACCTTTCAAAACACAAGGGTCAAGTACATGTTTGTAATTTCTGTTTTCAACGGTTCACATCAGACAAAACTCGAAATGTAGACGGTAAAGCAAATTTGATGAAACATGTGGAACTTTGTTCCAAGTTTGAATCTCAGCACGTTCCATATCCTAAACGCGGAGAGACAATTAAATTCAAGAAACTGAGCGCGACGTTAAAGAAAAAGTACACAATTTACGCGGATTTAGAAACATACGTTGTGAATATTAATGATGATGATGATGATGATGACAAATCCGATTCCGATGAAATTACTCGTAGTTATACAAAGAAAACGGCGCGGCATATTCCTTGCGGGTATTGTCTCGTTGTTATTGACGTAAACGGAGAAATTGCGTATGGGCCTGTACTCCATAGATCGAGTAGTTTAGACGAAAAAATCATGGAGAAATTTCTTCAGGAAATTACAGATCTTGGCAAAATTTTGTATGAGGATATGAAACGTGAAATTCCGATGCAACATTTGACCGAAAGTGAAGAGCGCGAATTTTAAAATTCAGTAAACTGCGGGCTTTGTGCTGAACCGTTCTCAGAAACCGATATTAAATGCCGTCACCACGCGCATGAAACCGGTAATTACTTGTGTGCGGCACACGTTTCTTGCAATTTAACAACACGTACTCCGGAGTACATTTCGTGTTATTTCCATAATTTCTCCGGTTTTGATTCGCATTTTATTCTGAAAGCGCTCGGTAAATGTAAAAAAGAAATTTCCTGCATCGCGAATACATCAGTGAGATTTTTGTCACTTTCGGTAGACAAAATTAAATTTCTAAATTCCTACAAGTTTATGAACGAATCCTTGGAAGTATTGATGCGTAATTTGGTAGAAAGTACAGACATGGAAAAGAAGTTCGAGCGATTATTTTCGGTGTTTCATGATCCACCTCACAAACACAGACAGCTTCTGTTAAAAAAAGGAGTATATCCATACTCGTACATGAGCTGTCCCGAAAAATTCGCGGAAACGTCACTTCCTCCAATCGAATGTTTTCATAATGATTTAACGGACACACCTCTGACTCGCGAAGAATATCAACATGCACAAAGAATGTTCTCGACATTCAATCTGAAAAGTCTGGGTGAATATCATGATTTTTATTTATGTTTGGACGTAATGTTATTAGCGACAGTTTTTGAATCTATGAGGTCTATGCTTTTTACCTCATACGGGCTTGATGTTACTCATTTTATTTCCCTCGTGCACTTCACCTGGAATTGCATGTTGAAATACACTAAAGTCGAACTGCAATTAATTACAGATCCGGACATGCATCTCATGTTCGAAGCGGGAATAAGAGGCGGGGTCTCATTTATCGGTAAACGTTATTGTGAGGCGAATAACAAACATCTACCTGAGACATACGATCCCTCAAAACCGTCTAATTATCTCCTTTATATAGACGCGAATTCTCTTTATTCGGAAGCTATGAGCAGATCCCTCCCTCTTGGGAATTTCAAATTCCTCACAGAGGAAGAAATTTCCAAACTTGATTTCGCGAATTTGGACAGCAATTCAGGAACTGGTTACGTAATTGAATGTGATCTCGAGTACCCGAAAGATTTACACGATAAGCATGCCAGCTTCCCTCTCGCGCCCCTGCACTTAACTCCGCTGCTGCGGAATTGCTGTCCGAGTATCAGACAAATGAGAACGGACAGAGCAAGACAAAAAAACTCATGAACACACTTTTTAACCGTGAAAAGTACATTGTACACTACGTCAATTTAAAACTCTACCTTCAGCTCGGTTTGAAATTAATGAAAGTACATCGCGTAATAAGCTTTTCCCAATCTCCCTGGCTGAAAAGCTACATCGATTTCAATATCAAAAATAGACAGGCCACGAAAAATAAATTTGAAGTATCTTTCTTTAAGGCATGTTGCAATCTTTGTTTTGGTAAGACTATACAATCAGTTCGGAAACACATCAATGTTAAAATTATTACAGATGAAAAACTATTAGACAAGTACATTTTAAATCTGTTATGCAAACACTGGCAAATAATTAGTCCGGACGTGATCGCGGTTTTCTCTCGTAAATTAGAACTTAAAATGAACAAACCTGTCTATTCCGGCTTCTCTGTACTGGAGTTAAGCGAATTCCATATGTACAAATTCTTTTATTGCAAGTTGCAAAAAATCGTAGCCTGGAACCGCGTAGAACTCTGTATGACCGATACAGACAGTTTTCTTTTAAATGTAAAAGTAGAGGATGTGTATCAGTTGATTAAAGATAATTTGAACCTATTCGATACTTCTAACTATCCACCTTGCCACCCTTGCTTTTCCATGGAGAGAAATAAAGTTGTAGGAAAGTTTAAGGACGAGACATCCTCAAGACCGATCTCTAAATTTATAGGCCTTAGATCGAAACTTTACAGCTTTTTAGTTTGTAATGAGAATGATGACGAACCTGTAAATAAATGCGTTGCAAAGGGAGTAAAGTCCGCGGTTAATGTAGAAAGCTTAATTTTAACTTGTATAAGAAATCATTGTTTAAACGTAGTGTACATGTAGAAAAATTTAGTATGTTAAGATCCTATAATCAGTATGTTTCAGGTTAAATGTGCAAAAGTCTGTTTGTGTCCATATGACGATAAAAGGTACATTGCAGAAAATGGTCTGGATACTCTGCCTTTTGGACATTACAGAGTACCCTCAACACTCTAACTGATTGATCAGTATGTGCCGTGACAATCATCCAACACCACTAATTTGATTTGTCTGTTGTAAATATCATGAATATTATTAGATTTAAGCCAGCTTTAGAGCTTCATAGCGTGCCGCGTGTGAACTATGCCACTCGCAAATATGAACTGAAAAGTGAAAAAGACCTCCTTCAAGCCGACCTTATTGAAATGATAAGTTTATCACGTTTTAATAAGGGTTATAAATATATCTTAGTTGTTATTAATTGTTTTTCAAAATTTGCATATTGTGTACCATTAAAAGACAAGACAAGCCAATCTGTATTTAACGCTCTCGAACCAATTATTTCTAAAAATAAGGGAGTTAAGCTGTTCCAAACAGATCAGGGAACAGAATTCTTCAATTCAAAAGTTAAAGCGTTATTAGATAAATATAGTATTAAACATTACCATGTTTTTAGTGATAAAAAAGCATCTATAGTTGAAAGGCTGATTAGAACACTTAAATCGAAAATTTATAGATATTTAACTGAACATGGAACAAAAAACTGGTTAAGCAATCTAGACAGTTTGGTTCAAAATTATAATGCTACAGTGCACAGTTCAATTAGAATGAAACCTAAAGATGTTCACAGGAAAGATCGTACACATGTTTTATCGTCATTGAATTCTGCATTCAATAGACGATATAAATTGAAAAATTCAAAACCAAAATTTAAGCTAGGAGATATTGTGCGAATCTCGAAGAAACGATTATTTTTCGATAAATCTTACAACATAAACTGGAGCGCAGAGTATTTTGTGATTCATTCTATATTCCCTTCTAAACCTATAACCTACTAACTGAGAGATCTAAATGGAGAAGTAATTAGTGGTAGGTTTTATGCAAAAGAAATTAAAAAAACACAATTAAACGAAACGGAGAGACAAGTGTATTTGATTGAAAAAATATTAAAACGTGATAAAAAAGGATTGTTAGTGAAATGGATTGGATTTTCTAAACCTAGCTATATTAGTAAAGATCAATTATTAGATGAGAAATAATCTTTTGTAATCAATTGTAAATAACATGTACATTTATTGTAAATAATCTATTGTAAATAACATGTACATTTATTGTAAATAATCTATTGTAAATAACATGTACATTTATTGTAAATATCATGATGTACATTCGTTGAAAATATATTAGAAGTATTATTATCATCAAACATTGGTTCTCATTTCGTAATATAAGAATCTTTTGAACATCCATAATCTGTCTGATGATGATGATGATGAGGAGAGGAGGTGGAGAGTGTTGCCTGCATTTCAATCTCTGGGAAACGCCTCTCTATACATGTAGCGCCAACATGCGCTCGGTCATTGCTCTAAATACTAGCGGCATTGTTCTAACTATTGTAAAATTTTCAGTACCTTATCAGATCACGTTCTGTACATTTGTAATCATGAGTCAATTACCAATTGTTAACTTTGATAAATTAATTACAAATAAAGAAAAGCCTGCATTTTGTAAAAATGGAGAGCTACTACCTCACAATGCAAGAATGTTAATTATATCACCCAGTGCTGGGGGAAAAAAAAATCTCTTATTTAATTTAGTATTTGCTGAAAATGGTTTAAAATTTAAGCACATTTACTTATTTAGCAAAAGTTTATATCAACCAAAATATGTTTTTCTAAATAAATTTCACATGAAAGATGATGTGAGCCAAATTCCACATCCGAACCGAATCCCAGAATATAGCTTAGTTATATTTGATGACTTGCAACTGAGCAATGTGCCCCAGATAAGAGAATTTTTTACTATGGGCCGTCACCGTAATATTGACACTGCATATTTAATTCAGAGTTATGGTGCTACACAGAAACATTTCACTAGAGATAATGCAAATAT